>NW_028261385.1:102621163-102773957 GCF_051295495.1 Thamnophis sirtalis | reverse complement strand
TCAAGACACAAGGTAGCGTAACAAATGTTGTATAAATATCGTTTTAAAACCCAATACACAAACACAAAGCATTGGAGAGAAAAATACACATAAAATACCAGTCAGCCACTGTCCACCAAATAAAATCACAAATTTCCCTAGGATAGAATTCCCAGTCAGTGCCTTGCTGTCTGTTGATTTAGGGATTCATGGTCCTGAACGATGCTCAATTTTTGGAGGAAAATGGGCTACTGTTTCCTAGAATCCTCTCCTTCATCCACCAATGTATTTTGAATACTCAAAGCAAAATATTACTTCACATTATTGGAGCAACATCTTCATAATTAATACAGCACACTAAGCTTTCGGTCTTTTGGATGAAGAGTTGGCAAGCTGAAATTACATTCCGGGGATTAAGAAATAAAACCAGTTTGATCAAATACTTGCAACAGAAGGCAGCGTTCCGAACCAGTGCACTTGTTTGGAGACTTTACTAAGTACACAGAAATGTGTATCCTACATTTCAGCAGCTGAAAAGTATTGACTACAAAAACATGTAAGTGCAGCCATTTTGTCCACAGTTCCCTCTAATTAAATATTTTCTTTCCCCTCCACCTAAAAAGGTCTCAGAAAAAAAAAACCTGAAGCTTTCTTTTACCAGTCACTACATGTGTACTGGAAACTTAGAATCTGGTGAATTGCCATTTTCACACTCCTCTTTTTCTACTCATGTAGTAATTGTGTTCAGTTAAATGAATTACCAATTCAGGAAGAACCACAATGGATTAAATAACCTCATCGTTTGAAGGTATTGCATTTAAGAAGTAAGTCATTTTTTAAAAGCAAGGAATGACTAATAGACCAGCATGATTGTTGACATCTTTCCCACTATCTTATAACCTCCCAGCCCCATCGTTTTTTAAAAGCTCATTTAAAAACAAACTTCAAAGTGTTTCGTGACAATAGTACAAAAACATCTAGAATTAAGTATAAACCTCTGAATAGCATTGCTGATTCTTTGGGGCACATCTCATACAGAAAGTCTCTCATTGGTTTTTTGGACAGCAAGGATGTGTATTCATTGCTCAAGGGGAGAAGTGGAGTCAAAAATGAAAGAGGCAGCAGCCCTTATTATGGAGGGTCATGGGCAGAGGGGGTATTCAGCAGGTTCTGATCAGTTCTGGAGAACCGGTAGTGGAAATTTTGAGTAGTTTGGAGAAGCGGTAGATGGCTCCAGCCCCATCTATTCTCTGCAGGGGTGGGTTCCTGTCAGTTCTAACCTCTTCTATAGAAGAGGTTCCACAAATTTACAGTACCATTTAGAACCAGTTCCAGCTCCCTCCCCCCGCCCGTCCGAACATCATCAAGATGGAGAGCGAGAGGAGGAATTCTGGGAGTCGAAGTCCACAAGTCTTAAAGTTGTCAAGTTTGAACACCCCTGGGTTTTTTTTTTCTAAAGGGTTAGGGGTGCAAGGATCTTGTAACTTGACAGCTTTAAGACTTGTGTGCTTCAAATGCCAGAGTTTCTGAGCCAACATTTTGGTTGCTAAGCAAGAGCGTTGTTAAGTGATTTTCACCACATTTTACAAGTTGGCCATGCCCACCCAGTCTCATAGCTGGCAAGCCACTCCCACTAAGCAGGCCACACCTACAGAAGAGGTTCTAAAAAAATTTGAAATCCACCACTGATTCTCTGCCTCCTGAGTCCCAGCTGATTGGGAGGAAATGGGGATTTTGCAGTAATCTTCCCCTGCCATGCCCACCAACCCACGCTCACAGAACCAGTAGTAAAACATTTTGAATCCCATCACTGGTTGTGTGGTTGCAGCTGAAATTTGATTTTTAGACACACACACCTTCATGAATACACACCCCTTATTTGTTCTATAATCATGCTCAATAAATACCCCAGCATTCTACATTTCACCACAGTAAAATGGATGTGGTTGTATTTTGAATGTGCTGTATTTGAATGTAGGAATAGAAATAGTACATACAAGTAATTTCTCTGTTCCATTCCAAATATGTTGAATTACAAATCCCGTCATGTTGACTGGAATGGTAGGGCTTTCTTTCAGAGAAGGAAATGCAGATTTTTCTTCATATCCTCCAATACAGGTAGTCCTCAACTTACAACCACAACTGAGTCCAAAATTTCTCAAAAAGTTATTTTTTTCAGTGCCATTGTAACTTTGGATGATCACTAAAATAAATCGAGACTACCTGTGATGCCTATTTATTAATGTTTTGTCCCCTATCCTTCATAAATCTGTTTCCCACTTGTCTGTCTTGGACCTCAAGTTCAATTCCCCATTCAACATGGAAGCTTAGTGAGATAAAGCATTACAGCAATAGCTGCTTCTCAAAAGGGTTTGCCTTTCAGATTATTGACCAAATAAAAATAGAAAAGGATATGTCTATATCTATTATCTATAGCTATAATCTCTCTCTCTCTCTCTCTCTCTCTCTCTCTCTCTCTCTCTCTCTCTCTCTCTCTCTCTCTCTCTCTCTCTCCCCCCCTACCTACCTACCTACCTACCTACCTACCTACCTACCTACCTACCTACCTACCTACCTATCTATCTATCTATCTATCTATCTATCTATCTATCTATCTATCTATCTATAAAATAAATAATTCAAGGCGGTGAACATATCCAACACACCTCTTATTTTCTTCACAATAGCAATCTTGTGAGGTTAGACTGAGAGACTGACTGGGCCAAGGTTACCTAACTTATATAGAGATGGGTGCAACATAGAGCTCATTCTTAAAGAGCTTTGGCTCATTTGTTACATCCTTTACTTCTCAACTTCACGACAAACTGCTTGCAAGAGAAAAAGGAAATTTTATCTCATAAAATTAAAGAGCCACATCTACATACCCACATTCATCTTCCAAGAAAGAATACCTATTAGTTATTCTCAGAATGTCAAAGGGGTTCCATTGAAAATTGATTGATATGTCTCTACCATTATTTTTGTCTGGGTGGAGGAGGATGGAAGCAGACTTTCTCTTGAATGATGATACTGGGTTTATTAAGGAGGTCTTGCTGCAATTCTGCTGGTCAGAGAGGTGCTCAGTTTTCCAACAGGAGGGAGTTTTTGCCTTTCCTTGCCTTGCCTCCCATCCCAAGACAGTCATTATTCAGCAGCTGCAATAAAGCTTCTCTATACCCCTAACCCTGAGATTCAGCAAGTTCTAGACTCAGAAACAAATAAAACCGACCAAGTCCAAAGTGCTTACTATAATGCCAAAATAAATCAACAAATAATGAAGACAATCTGCACAATCTCAGTTAGGTTTAATTCAGATTTGGGAAGAACATCTTCAGTCTCTAACATTAGCAAAAAAAATGTTCTTGTCTCAGGGGAAATATCTTCTGTATTTCAACAGTGGGAAAAGGTTTGGGCAAGTCTTCCAAGAGCACATCTGGACTTATGAGAGAATATACATGAGTATGCTTACAAAAGAAATTGCTAGGGCAGACAGGGTCAGCCACAAAACAGCTGTTTAGAAGAGGGCACTTTAGTATAACAAAAGTCCTACAGAACTATGGCCACTCTAACTCTGTAGAATCTTCTCTATCCACTCAGTTTACTTTTAGCTTTCTTCTGGACAAGTGCATACATTCTCAGTTAAAGCTCAGAGTTATTAACCAACTATAATTTTGAATTCATAAGAATGCCTGTGGGCATATGCCCAGATACATGGTTAAGCAAGCAGGTAGTCCTTGACTTAACCATTCATTTAGTGACTGTTCAAAATTACAACGGCACTGAAAAAGTGCTTATGACTTGTGCTCCCATTTACAACCATCGCAGCATCCCCACGGTCACATGATCAAAATTTGGGTGCCAGCAACCGGCATGCATTTACAATGGTGGCAGCGTCCTGAAGTCACATGATCACATTTTCAATCTTCCCAGCCAACTTCTGGCAAGGAAAGTCATGAAGAAGCTGGATCACTTAATGACTATGTGATTCACTTAGCAAATGCAGTGATTCGCTTGACAACTGTCTTGCTTAACGATGGAAATTCTGGTCCCAATTATGGTTGTAACTCAAGGACTGCCTGTGAAGTGATGCTAGAGGCTGGCATGCTTCCCATTTGTTTTTTATAGAAAAGAATTAAAAAATAGTCTCGGAAAGAAGCAAGAGAGAAAGTTGAGCCAGTCGCTCCCTCAGCCCAACTCATCTCAAAGGGTGTTGTGGGGAAAATAAGAGATATGTTGGATATGTTCACCGCCTTGAGTTATTTGTAAAAATAATAAAGGTGGGATACAAATCAATTAATTAATCAAGTCAGCACTATTTATTAATTCTATTCCTCCCAAGAAATCCTCCCATGGTTCCCTTTCTCTATTTTTATTTGGTCAGTAATCTGAAAAGTGAACCCTTTGGAGAGGCCGCCATTATGGTAATGCGCTAGTCTAACCTTTCACATAGAATGGGGAATTGAACTTGAGGTCCAAGACCAGTAAGAAACAGATTTAGGGAGCAAAACACTCCCTAAAGGGTAGGGAGCAAAACACTAACTATTGCAGAGATCTGGATAATATGGAAGAATAAATGACAAAGTGAAAGAAGATATATAAAGTTCATCAAATTTAAATTAGGAGTGTTTGTTGCAGTAAGAAGACCCCCAAGTGGGATAAGAATATTTTAAATAAATTTGGAAACGATTCTTGCTATCTTGCCTTTTCTTGAGGCACTTCTATTGCTTTTAAAAGATTGCAATCAAATGCATACAATGCTCAGAACAAATATGTAGTCAATAACCTGATCTTTTAAAAGTCAGGTAATTAAGTTGGCCTGCTTTTGTACGCCCAAGCTGCTCCCTCTTTTGGGATGAATGGTGCTGAAAACGATGGGAGCCTCAGAGGGGACCACCCAGAGGCAGGAGAAGGAATGCTTTCACCCAGCTGACAGTCTCTGGGGTTGGGTTTTTTTTCTTTTTCACCTTCTTTTCAATCTGTCATTCAGAAAACAATAGCTCTCAGGTACTAGTGGCAAAGTTCACTTTTCTGCTTATTCATGCTGTTAACAAAAAAAAAGTGAAAAAGAAAGGAAGACAGAAAAGAAAAATCCTACCACCTGACAAAAAAAAAAAACTTACATCAAGATTAGGGGAGGGGCATCTTTTGCATGGCATCCGTGAATGGGATGAGATTAGCTAGTGACTAATTTATTTTCTGAAAGCAGTCCACAGCTGTCTTCTTCAGAAGAGCAAACAAAGGCCACACTTCAGCCAATGTAGGGAATGAGAGGTCTGCTCTTAACAATGATAGATATGTCAGAGAGGCCCCCAAGTTGTCAAGAATATGTGACTCTGCCACCCTTCTCAATCCATGTAAAACTTCCCTCTCCCTCCTTGTCTTTCAGGCTCAGTTTTTACAATATCATGGGAGTTGGTTGATGCTTCTCAACAGCTGACATCCTGACACCAGGTTTGCATCAATTGTGTCTTAAACTACAACAGGGAATGATGCCCTTCCAGCTAAAATTGGGGGAGCAGTGAAAAATGACTGAACTGGAGGAGCTTCTTGGATGACGTTGGAATGAAAAACCATCTGGTTCAGTTCCAAGCCGGGAGAGAGGTGCTAGAAACAAAATGGAGTCTAGAGGCTGATTGGAAAGAAAGTTTATTGATGAAGCAGAACCACCAGGGTTCTGGGGCAGCTAACAAAATGGAGCTTAGAATGGTGGGCTTTTATACCTTCTGGATTCCTATGGGGGTCATGTAGGGGTTATGTAGGGGTCATAGCTGGCTCTATAGGCAAAAGACGAAATGCAAATCCTAGGTGTTTGAGCTAATTTTGTCAACTTTTTATTTGTTGCTTATCTTTCTGTCTTGACCCAATCTTTCTGAATGGATTACCAAATCTGCATTTCTAAAAGCTGGCCTCCTCAGTTTCTGCTTGGGGCAGGGAAACTGGGACAGGTTTCTGCCTCCCTTAAGATTTTTTTTCATTTCTCCTTTAGTGGAAATATTTTGTCCTGCCTTTTTTAATATTTCCCAAAATATTTCATTCTTCAGAGGGTCGGGATTCCCACAATGAGAAGGGAAATGTCTTCAAAGGAAAACAAGAAAGTCCAGTTGCCTCTAGAAGAAGCACCTTTGAGTCCTTTTTACTCCTTTAACATTCCATCCATCCATGCTTGTAAAAGATGCTCTATTTTAATTCAGAAAACAATTTTCATATGTATGAAAATGCATCAGGCTTGGAGGTTTCTACCATGTGTACCAGAATGTGCCAATAGTTTGGGGAGTGGTGGGGGCTATGGTCACAGCCTATTGCCTTGTAGCCATTAGATTAGAAAAGGCATTAAAATATAGATTAATCTCCCAAGTGAATGAATGAATGAATGAATGAATGAAAATGAACATGCATGGAACACTTCAGTTTCAAAGGAGAGAAAGAGAAATTAGACTGCAGAGAGTCACAGAAGTGTAGTGTTATGCTAATGAGAAAAATGGAAGAGAATGTTTAATGGAATGGAATGAAGGTGGCTGCGGATGAGAGGAAAATGCTTATAAGAGAGTGACTGCAGCCAAAAGAAAGATGCAAGAAAGATAGTGTATATTATATAGATAAAGAAAAATGATAGTTACAAATAATATAGTCATAGATAATAAGGAACGATTTTAATAGAGCTAAAAAAGGGTTTAAGAAAAGGGTGAAGAGGGTTAAACAAGAAGTTTTGAATGGGATTAAGAATAAAAACAACAAAATTATTTGGGGTGAAATTTTTAAATGCTGGAAGGAGCTTTGCAGAGATTTACGTGGGGATGATAGCAATGTTTCAAAAAGTGGAATTAAAATAAAAGCTGTTGTCCAAGAAAATAATAATAATGAAAAGGGAGTTTATCAATGCTGAAAGAATGTTAAAAAGGGCAAGGTTGCCCATGTAGTTATGAGAAATTTTAAAATATGAAAATTCATGGAGTTGGTTAAAGTGGGCAAAGATGCATCCTAATGTTTGGAAGAATTCCATTATTCCTTTGCACAAAAGAATGATAATAAGTAAGTATGCAAAAACTACAAGTGGTGACTCAGTTTGTTTAGCATGACATGAAGGGTATTTCTGGAAAGCTATTTTATAGGTCTGATTGAAAGAGCACAAGAGGTAACAATAAACATAATTTGGGAAGTGCAATACAGCTTTTTCCTGAATGAATATTTGCCACCTATGTTGTGGTTCAATGCGACTCAAGATTATTGCTGTTTAGGAAGTCACTGAGAAATGTATGAAAGAGGAAAGATAATTGATTGATTGATAATTAATAATTGATGATTTAGAAGAAACATATAATGAAAGAAATACTCTGAATTGTGGACTGTTTCGCGCTAATATAGACTGAAGGTTAGTTATGTAGTAATCAAAGCAGTGCACCAAAGGAAGTAAAGTGTCCATAAAAATAAATAAAATGCCTACTAAATGTTTGCTCCAAGAGACCAGCTCGCCCATAGTCCTTTCAGGAAGATATAATGACACTTTCATTTTATGTGTGAGCCGATATTTACTGGGCTGCTCTGTTGTTGTCACTAAATTTTTGTTGGTTTTATTATGGTATTTATTTTTCTTTCTTTGTTTATTTTAGCATGTTTATCTAAAACCCTTGCTATTAGATTCTGAGTTGTAAGGATTGTTTTAGTTATCTTTACTGATAATAAACCATCCACAGAATGCTGATTAGGACAGGATATAAGTATGGTTAAAAAGACAATTAAATGGGTTACATACAGACATTTAAAAAAAAAAAACACCACTAAGGAATTTTCAGTTTACAATGACTTGAAATGGCAGACTAGAGAGTGTCCAAATAAGCAGGGCCCCTGCTGCAGGAATTATAGGCAAATGTTTTTGTAAGTTCCTGCACTTACAAGAAAAAAAACTGTGCTTTTAAATGGTTAAAATGTGGAATGCTTTTTTAAAATGGTGAGTGTGTGGTGTTTTGTCATTATGCCCAAAGATACTCGGTATAGGGAGTCTGAAAAATGATCTTTGGTAGCAGAAAAAGGGTTGGACTGTAAATTATAGCTTTTTAACTTTCTGGATTTTAAACTGACAAGAAAGAAAGAAAGAAAGAAAGGAAGGAAGGAAGGAAGGAAGGAAGGAAAGAAAGAAAGAGAAAGAAAGAAAGAAAGAAAGAAAGAAAGAAAGAAAGAAAGAAAGAAAGAAAGAAAGAAAGAAAGAAAGAAAGAAAGGGGAGGGAGAGGGGAAGGAAAGAAGTAAAGCAAACTAAAGGAAGGAAGGAAGGAGGGAAGGAAGGAAGAAAGGAAGGAAAGAAAAGGGAGGAAGGAAAAATGGGAGGAGAGTGGCAGACAGCAAAAATATGTATGAAGCAAAAAAGAAGGCGGGTCAAGTTTTTACCATCTGCCAATTTCTTGTCTAAAAGATATGAATTTCCTGATATTGGAAAGTGACTGCACTGTGTTGTAAAATTATGTTGAATAACTGCTATGAAAGCCAGGCAAGTATTGCTTTTTAAAAGAAAAAGAACAACCAAGAACAACCCCCCCCAACAATTCACATCCTGTCATATCCTCCCTCTGTTTTTTGTGAGAATAACAAAAATAACAAACGTGCATTAAGATTGCCTTTTAGGGAAGGGTGCCAATTTTCCCTTATATATTTGCATTTCAGATCTGTTCACATACCTGTACTTTTCAGGTTTAGGGCAGCAGCTTTCAACACTTATATGCTTTCTTAATAGTCTATCTCAAACAATAGGAGGCTGAACAAATGAAGCAGAAAGACAGCAGAAAGTACCAAAAATGTGTCTCTCACTAGCTGGCAAGCCAGTATGATGGCTAACATCAGTTTAATGCATTTGGTAGTTTCTAATCTATATAGGGGTTTTTTAAAAGAAAGACTATTATTTTTATTATTATCATTAATAACGGTAGTTTTTTATTTTTAAAAAACCACAATTTTTAACACACTCTCCCAGAAAGTTGCCTCAGAGTTGCTAAACCACTAGAATTTAGCCACAGAAAATGTCCACCACATAAAAGACGTATATTGACATAATTTAGATGTTATACTGAAAATATGGAACTCAACCAATGAAATCCCACATCGTGTCCTATTTCTACAGATTGGGACTGCAAACCTGTGAAATATTTTTCTCTTTTTAAATCTGTAGATTGACACACACACACACACACACACATACACACAGGGGTGTGTGTGTGTGTGTGTGTTTGTGTGTATAGGCTGGTGTTTGTAGAGGCTAGTTAGAAACATTGGTTTTTAACATTTTCCTTTTCTTTAACACCCTGATGCTCCAGTAGGATATGAGAGGCTATTCTAAACACTATCTTTATTTCTCCAGAAGGCCTTAAGCACAACTGAAAGCTGAGATAAAATTGCTTCTCTCAGAGTGCCAGACTGTCCTCTATGTATTGCCATATCTTTTTTAAAAATAAGGTTTCTTAAATTAAGCATTTTAGAAAAGAATAGAAAACATATGTGGGAAGTTATCATCCAGCCCTCTCCCAGAAAAATGAAATATCCTAGGAAATATTGAAAAGGCAGAATATCTCTCTGGATGTGAAAAGAAAGAAACATGTTTTAAGAGAGAGAATAGTTGCCCGTAGCTTCCTGCCAATCCCCACTTTGTCAATGGGCCATTGAGAAGGCCAGGGTAGTCACTTTACATAATAAAGACTTCTCCACTGCAGCCCCAAGGGGATGGGAGTAAAGGCATGATAATGTTGGAATTTTACTCAACTGACCACAAGGCATCTGAGAACTCATCACAGCCTAGAAAGTAGCCCCTGCATGGCCCCATGGGAGTCTGACAACCAATCAGAATACATTTCTTACACAGGAACAGGAAACAGAGAGGTGGGACTAAACAGGGTATAAAAAGCCTAGCAAGCCCCTCCTTCAGGCCTTCTCTTCTTCTCCACCAACATTGAAGCATGTGATCACCTTTTCTGTTCAGGGCTCAAGCCATGTGGCCCTGTCCAAAAATAAACCATCTTTCCAAGCAGCCTCCATGTCTCAAGTGTCTTCTTCCCCACTTGGAGCTGAACCCAGAAGGACATTTCTTTCATCACATAAAACAGGGAAGTTATATGAAAAAAAACCCAAAACACTAAAATACAGCAATTGAAATATAGTAAACACGAAACCTAAAATGTTGTGGATGTTACAATTTTCCAATATACCCGTAGTTATTTATAAAATTATGTCATGTATTACTTTAGAATTGAAGTTTACATTAGATTTACTTTTTAATACCTGGACTACTGCAACGCTCTTTACATGGGGCTGCCCTTGAAGAGCACCCAGAAGCTTCAGCTGGTCCAGAATGCAGCCGCGTGGGTTATCATGGGGGTACTTAGGTGCTCCCATGTTACACCCCTTTTAGGCGGCCTGCACTGTTTGCCGGTTGTCTTCCAGGTACAATTCAAGGTACTAATTATGACCTTTAAAGCGCTCCATGGCTTAGGCCCAGGGTACCTGCGAGACCACCTACTGCCACCAGTAGCCTCCCACCGTCCAGTGTGATCCCACAGAGTTGGCCTCCCAAGGGTGCCGTCAGCCAGACAGTGTCGGCTAGCGACCCCCAGGGGGAGAGCCTTCTCTGTGGCAGCGCCTTCCCTCTGGAATGAGCTGCCCCCAGAGCTTCGCATAATCCCCGACCTTCGGTCCTTCCGACGCGCCCTAAAAAGTTGGCTTTTCCAGCAAGCTGGCCTGGCCTGAATAGAATAAAATATAGGATTAATTTAGTTGTTAATTTTAATTTAATTTTTTAAAATTTTATTGTAAATATCAATTGAGTTTTTTGGGATACTTTATTTAATGTCCCTTTTAATTTTTGTAATATGTGTTTTCTTTTATATTGTACACCACCCTGAGTCCTTGGGAGAAGGGCGGCATATAAATCCAATAAACCTCAAACCTCAAACCTTAAATATGTTTAATTTGAATTCTGAACATAGTCCCAATCTTGATTAGCCATTCATCCAAAAAAGGAATCAGACATAGTTTACAAGAAGTACTGGTATATAGTATCCATGACGAAGTTAACATATAAAGAGTTTTTTTTAAAGAAATATGTGTTTTAACAAAATTTAATTAAAATATCTCCAAATGTAAAGAGAATTCGATTTCAAAATGTGTTTTATTCTAATATGAATCTTTTTCCAAATTGTTGAGTTTTATTGCATTGCCACCAATGGGAAAAAATGATTTGCTCATTATAGTAGCAATGTAGTAGCAATAGTATAGTGGATTATAACTTTTAGCAATCAAGATTGGAATAACATACCAGTGATAGAACATCTAATACCAATTTTCTCTGAATATAGTATATGAAGTAAATGTAATATTTTTCTTCCATTGAAATCCTCCTTGTTGCACCTCTTTTACCATTCTCAAATTCTGCATCCATTTTTTTTCCTCTCCTTCATTTCAAAAGTTTTATTTCTTTTAAGGCAAACATTTCATCATTCCTCAATCAGTAAGACATCGAAGTACAATTTCTTGTATATCAAAATAATTCTAGTTTACCACCAAATTCTTGTCTAGCCTAATATATACCCCTCCCTCCCTCTACCCTCTCCCCCAACCCCCCTCCACCTTCCCCCCCCCCCCGACTTCCCAGAACCCGTACATGGTATGGATTTCTAACAAACACATTTGCATCCATTTAATCACACGGTTCTAAACCTGTTCTGTGTTAATTTCAGAATAATTTATTCTGAATGTATAAATTCTAATAATTTATAAATTGTAAACCAAATACATCTGCAAAATAATCTATTACAGGTAATCTTCAATTTATAATGGCAATTGAGATCAGAATAAGGGAGTGATACCTTTGTAAAGCAATCCCTGCAATTCTGGTTGCCACTGTTAACCGAGTCCCATTGTTGTTAGGTAAAGCAATTCTCTGTTAGTTTCCCACAACCAAGTCAGGAGAGAAGCTGGCAAGAAGTTACCAATCTCAGGTGGGGATTAGCATCCAGGTAAGCACTTAGATCATAATTGTGGACCATTGGAATGTTTGGACAGCGGGAACTGCAAGGACCTGTCATAACCACCATTTGTTTAGCACTCTTGTAACTTAGAACCAGAGGTGGGTTTCTGCCGGTTCGGCCTGGATTGGGAAAACTGGTAGTGGCGGTGGCAGGAGGCTCCGCCCACCTGCCTGGACGCTTATGCGCATGCGCAGAAGCATCATGTGTGCACAAGTGAACCGGTAGTAAAAAAAAATTGAAAACCCACCACTGCTTAGAACAATCACTGAACAAAATGGTTATAAGTTGAGGACTAGCTGCATAAGGTTTTTGAATTTTGTCACATCTAAGAATATTGAATTCCCCCTTGTTTCTTCCATTTTCTTCGTGTTGAACTATTTATTTGAAGGAACCTAAGCATCTTCTTAACAATCTTGCATCCTCTTGCAATCTGAATGTAACAATGCCTTTCCATTGTACATTTTTTGGTATCCTTTTCTTCATAAAAATAGACATTTAATAGCAAAGCTAAAGGTGAAAACCCTGGCTTTAGACTTTTGCTATATTTCCCCTGTACACTTTGTTATATTATTCATTATTGCATGGTCTCTTATAAATTGTTTATTTCTATTTTTTATCAAAGGCCAAAGGTATTTATGCAAATTTTCTGAAACTCCTGCCATTCCTTAGAAGCAGAAATATAAGGAAATGTGATGGATTCTGAAATCTATGTTAACTAACTCACATGGGAGTAGAATTTAATGTTTGGAACAGCTGCTCTCTCAAATCCTGCAAAAATCTTGACTCTATTACTTGATCTTTTATTGGACCATATATAATTGTTTACCTAGCTATACTAATCAGTTAATATCTTGTTTTCAATTTATTATCATAATCATTTGCAAAAGGAAGGTGGATCTTGGCAAAATTATTTATTGAAACATCACTGTGCAGGGTGTGTTCTTTAGCCCCTAATATACTTAGAGTGCTCTCGCTACACACTAGAAGAAATGAGGAGAAGACTTAAGCTCTTCGCTCCTCTTATGTTCCTGCCTTTAAGACTATTTCTTCAAGTGTAGTCCTAGGACCTGTGTGAAAGATCTCCCAAGAAGTTCCACTCAGAGTTCCATGAAATCACAATTATTTGCCAGCCTATGATGAAAAATAATACCACGTTAAAATCCCACGAACAATTGCGAGCAGCAGCAGTAGTGAATGCGTCAATTTCAATTTTCAATAGGTACATATGGACAAATACTTTCATGTATACAAACCAAATCTCTTTTGGGGTTCTCCATAATTTTTAGAAGTGGGAAAGGGTCCTTTGAGAAAAGTTTCAGAAACACTGCGCTAGATAGTTAGGAGCTGATACAGACTGCTTGGCCCCTCTGAAGAGAAGACCTCCATAATGTCTTCATGTGTGTAAACAGAGAGGATCAAAGATCAGGTTCCATAGGTCAGTTATATGTTTTATTAATTTCTTTTTTTTCTCAGAGAAAATTGTCTTGAGACCTGGTGTTTGATACATCCTGTATATCCAACACACACACACAGACACCGACGCACACACACACGCACACAATTCCAATACATTTATAAACAAAAGAAATACTGTATTATTCAAAGGGGTAGAAGTATTGTAATCCCTCTTTAAAAAAAAAATGACAGAGCACCGTAGCACCATTTCTTGGGAAAGGATGATGCAATTAACTGATAAGAATAATACTACTTTGGCTTGGTTTCAGTTGTGGATGAAGACTTAAATCTTTTATGCTTAGCCCACTTATACAAACATAAATATAATCCCATCACATGACTGCCTTCTGGGGAAAGCAGCATTACGTAAAATGCAAAAAGTGAGAAGTAGTGGGCAGAATAAATAAAAGACAGGAGATAAGAGGAAGAGGAAAGGAACTCAAATTAAATCTAGTTGTCTCCAATGCCATTCATTACAGTCCTCTATTCGCTTCTTTCTTGACAAATCATCCTGACTTCCACCAAGTGCACACCTGACCTTTTCTCTTTCAATTTCTCTTTAAACATTTTACCTCACTTTTTAAAAAGGGTGTCATGTATTCCATCCTACCATGCTTTTCTCAATCTTCTCCTTCCCCTTGAGATGGTTATTCTTCCTTCATATACAGGCAGTCCTCGACTTATGACCACAATTAAACCCCAAATCTCTTTTGCTAACTGAGATTTATTAAGTGAGTTTGCCTCATTTTACAACTTTTCTTGCCACAAATGTTAAGTGAATCACTACATCTCTTAAATTAGTTGCACTGTTGTTAAATGAATTCAGTTTCCACATTGACTTTGCTTGTCAGAAAGTCGCAAAAGGGGATGCCATGATCCAGGGACACTACAACCATCATAAATATGAGCCAGTTGCCAAGCATCTGAATGTAAATCATGTGACCCTGGAGATGGTGCAAATGTCCTCAGTGTGAAAAATGGTCTTAAGCCACTTTTTCAGTGCCATTGTAACTTCAAACAATCACTAAACGAACTGTTGTAAGTCGAAGACTACCTGTATTTGTTTTGCAATTTGATTCTTAATCAACCACCTCAACTGACATCTACATGCCTAAACCATATGTAATGGTCACTCATTTTCTACTGTCCAGACTAAGATTCATTCATCACCCATTCATTAGTTTCACTCTCATTTTCCACACCAATAATCCACTCATATTACATTTGACTTTCAGGCTTCTTCATAGTGGGCCAAAACAAACTATTACAAACAGGCGTTTTGACTTCTTTTAACCAACAATAGACTCTTTCTTCCAGCATTTAGAATCCTAAATATTTTCCATTTGTTTTCCATTTTTAATTACCTTTCAATCAACATATGCAAATTCATCTACCTGCTTATTTTATTGCCATTTATACATAATACATCCTACTTTCCATACTACATGCAATTACTTTGTCTTTGATATATTAGTTTTCAAATGTATACTTCATTTATTATCATACAATCTATTTAAAATTTTCTACAAATCAAGTTCTGAAACAATAAAATGGCACCATGTGCATACAGAAAGACACATGCACATTTATGTTCTTATCCAACAGACCTTTAGTGTTATCATAGCATGTTTACATACGACAACACATCTATTACCATTGCTATTATTTTCATATTTTGCTCTTTTTTTTTCATTAATGAAGAAGTAACAAAAATAAATAATAATAAAATATTTCTGATTGTGAAAGTAACAGATACCGCGGTGTTGCAACATTAAGGCGTAAGACATCGTCTTCTGATTTTGAATATTTCGTTGACTTGTTGCAGTCTGCAAGATTAATTTTCAAAAACTCTTCCTATGAGTTCCTGTGGTCTGAGACTTCTCATTCCACAGTAAAATATAAAGCAGGCTGTTTCCTGAGAAAGACTGTAATGCTGGGAAAGGTGGAAGGAAAGAGAAAAGTGTTGTGTTCTGAGCATGCTCAGCACATTCTAATTTCGACCGGAACACAGCTAACAGCTGATTGGTGGAGCCATCTGACAACTTGTATAAAAGCGAACTGTCAAACGGCAGCTTCAGTTGTTGCCTGTCAGTAAGCTGGTGCGTTTTATTGTTAGCTGTTACTGTTACGGAATAAATTTGTTAGCCTTTATTCCGCCTGAACCTCAGTCATTCTGGCACCCACACTAAGTTCAGAGTATTGAACACTGGCAACGAAGGTGGGATTGTCGATCTGAGGCCAGGTTGCTGGTCACTATCTACCGCTGAAGTTCGCTACTAAGCTAAGTAACGCACGATGAGACGTTGTGACCACGGGTGACAAGAATGGCTACCGTAATGTTTCCGCTCCACCCATCAAGCTGCCCAGCTGCAAAAGAACCTCAGCGAAAGACTCCAAGGTAGACGATGACTGTCATGCCATTTTTCGCAACCCCTCACAGTCAGAAGTGCGAGCGTTCCAGATCTGCAATTCTATGAGGAAGAAAATCAACCTAACGGTCCAAGTCAAGGGTGTGCCCTGTGTGATGGAAATGGACACAGACTCAGCAACTTCTATTGTGTCCTGGAGCACCATTAAGTGCCTGCTGCCAAAGCTGTCCAAGCGTTGGTTGCAATGTTGCCACTTAAATTTACGGGACTATCAAGGGAATATTA
Source organism: Thamnophis sirtalis (assembly GCF_051295495.1). NCBI lineage: Eukaryota > Metazoa > Chordata > Lepidosauria > Squamata > Natricidae > Thamnophis > Thamnophis sirtalis. The sequence continues at coordinate 102,757,866 of NW_028261385.1, read as the reverse complement.
CTCCCATAATAGGCGCCAGAACCGTACAAGTACAGTTCAAGGATTTCAAGGGGCGATTGCCTTTGATAGTGGTTGAAGGAGCCTTACCCAGTCTCCTTGGACTTGATTGTTCGATGCCCTGGGCCTCCAGATCAATGGTATAAATTGTGTGCAGCCAGCTGAACTGGACATTTTAGTTAATGAATTTCCTGCCATTTCTGACGGCCAGCTAAGTACCTACAAAGGCACTTCAGTCTCTTTCAATAATGATCCGAAAGTCCCATCGGTCCGCCTGAAGCCACGTAGACTGCCCTTCGCACTCAAGCTAAAAGTCGATGCTGAACTAGATAGACTCATCGCCCAAGGGGTCCTTGAGCCAGTGGACCACGCGAGGTGGGAGACCCCTATTGTGGTACCAGTTAAGCCAGATTGCAGTGTAAGAATCTGCGCTGACTATAAATGCTCTTTGAACCATGCCTTATCATCCAATGCCTACCAAGTGCCAGTTGTTCACCACCTGCTGGACACCTTAGGGGAAGGCACCATCTTCACAAAATTGGAGTTGGCCCAGGCCTACCAGCAACTGCTGGTAGACGACGCAGCGGAAGCCCAGACCATCATCACGCACCGCAGGGCTTTCAAATGTCGGCGGCTGCAGTTTGGGGTTAGTATTGCCCCAGGCTTATTTCAAAGTTTAATGGAGTGGCTGCTCCATTGACTCAAGGGCGTCATCCCTTATTTGGATGACGTCCTCATTTCTGCAACCAGCCATCCCGAACTTATGGCCAGACTGCGTGCAGTGCTCCAACGTTTTAATCAGGCCAGTCTAAAGGTGAAATGCAAAAAGTGCCAGATTGCCATACTCCAGGTCGAGTTCCTGGGGTACCTCGTTGACGCGGCAGGTCTGCACCCCACGGCTGCAAAGACCAAAGTGATTTTGGAGGCTCCTGTTCCTTCTACCAAAGCTGAACTTCAAGCCTTCCTTGGACTTCTTAATTTTTACGCACTATTCCTGCCGCACAAGGCTTCTGTGACTGAGCCACTACATCACCTCCTTGAGAATTCAGCCACCTGGAATTGGGGCAAACGGGAGGCTGCGGCTTTCCAAGCTGTTAAACAACTGCTAGCTTCCAACGCAGTCCTCTTGCAATACAATGAACAGTTGCCTGTGTTACTCGCCTGCGATGCCTCTCCCTATGGGATGGGTGCTGTGCTGTGTCACCAACTACCTAATGGCACCAAAGTGCCAGTGGCCTTCTTCTCCAGAACTCTGTTGGGCGCTGAAAGAAACTATGGACAATTAGACAAGGAGGCGTTGGCAATTGTCACCGGGGTAAAATGTTTTACCTACTACCTCTACGGCCACTAGTTCCAGATCGTCACTGACCACAAGCCGTTGCTGGGCCTGTTGGCCAGGGACAAATAAACACCGCAAGTGATGTCCCCGCAAATGACCCACTGGACGGTCTTCTTGGCGGCCTACAATTACATCTTGCTGCACTGCTCAGGGAAGCAAATCGCCCATGCCGATATGCGTTAAGTCGTTGCCCTCTTCCTGAGGTGCTCAAATACCCTGCCCAAGCGTCAGCAGTGCTCCTGATTGGCGACAGCCATTTTCCGGTCACCTCTGCGGACCTTGCCCAGCAATCAGCTAAGGACAAGGTAATTTCCCAGGTGCTAGATTGGGTTCAGCAAGGTTGGCCACAGTGTTTCTTAGCTGCGGAGTTTCAGCCTTTTAAAAATCGCCAATTGGAGCTGTCCGCTCAGAGCGGCTGCCTTTTGTGGGAACACAGGGTAATAGTTCCACCCCCACTCCGAACGGCAGTATTGAAGAAACTCCATTGTGGCCATCCAGGCATTGCCCGTATGGAAACATTAGGGAAAAGTTAGCCTTGGTGGCCTAAACCGGACCAGGACATAGCTGCTTGGGTCTCTACCTGCCCCCAATGTCAGGAACCATGCCCAATGCCTTTAAAAACGCCACCTAGGGAGTGGGAATGCCCCAGCGCCCCATGGGTTCGAATACACATAGATTTTGCCAGACCATTCCATGGGCAGGTTTTCCTAGTGGTGGTGGATGCGTTCTCAAAGTGGCTGGACCTAGTAAGAATGGCATCCACCACCTCTGGGGCAGTTATTGGGGCCCTCAGGTGACTGTTTGCCACATGGCCTACCTGATTTGCTGGTGTCCAATAATGGGCCCCAGCTGACTTCAGCCACTTTCAAGGGGTTCCTGGCAACTATGGGAATTCGGCACACGCTAATCTCCCCCTTTCACCCAGCCAGTAATGGCCTGGCTGAGTGGATGGTGCACTCTGCCAAAGAGGCACTGGCTAAGACGGGTCCGGCTGACTCGCAGGAGCGGATTAACGCCTTCCTGCTAGCACACCATTCAACGCCATGTCCCCAAACAAACAGGACCCCTGCAGAATTACTCATGGGCAGGTGGCTCAGAATGTGCTTAGACAGATTGCACCCATGTTACTCATCAAACAAGCTCTTAGATTCAATGGCGGGGGGATGAGGGGGGGGTTCAGCCCAGGCGAGGCAATCTACACAAGAAATTACGTAGGCCATCCGTTGTGGTTGCCGGGAACTATCACTGACGAGACCGGCCCCTGTTCTTACAGGGTGAAGCTGGACGATGGCTGAATGTGGTGACGCCATTGTGACCAGTTTCGCGCAAGGTGGGGGCAGCAGTTAACAAATACACCAGAGCAGATTTAGCCAGATGTCAAAGACAGAGACATGGGTTTGGCCAATGCATCAGCAGCAGATTCCGAGGTCCACCCTGAGGGAAACAACGACAACCTTCTTGGGGACCGGGCCAACTCCGTCTTCATCCTGATCCGCCATCGGTGTTCTGCGATGCAGAGTCCTCAGAGGCCTGTCCATCCGCGCCAGAGACTACGCCAGAACTGCGTCGATCAGGCTGGATTAGGCGCAGACTGGCCTATCTACAGGACTATCTTCCGTGGACATGGTGGGAAGGAGTGTTGTGTTCTGAGCATGCTCAGCACGTTCTAGTTTTGGCGGGAACACAGCTAACAGCTGATTGGTAGAGCCATCTGTCAGCTCATATAAAAGATGGCAGCTTCAGCTGTTGCCTGTCAGTAAGCCGGTGCGTTTTACTGTTAGCTATTACTGTTACGGAATAAATTTATTCCGCCTGAGCCTCAGTCATTCTGGCACCCACACTAAATTCAGAGTATTGAACAAAAAATGGTCATTGAGGAGCTGAAAGGATTCAGTTACAATGTAAGGGGTTGGATTCAAAAAAAATTACTGCCGGTTCTGTGGATGTGATTTGGTGGGCATGGTTTGGTGGGTGGGGCAAGGAAAGGATACTGCAAAATCCTCATTTCCTCCCAATCAGCTGGGACTCAGAGAATAGATGGGGCGGGGCCAGTCAGGGGTGGTATTTACCGGTTCCCCAAACTACTCAGAATTTCCGCTACCAGTTCTCCAGAACTGGTTAGAACCTGCTGAATAACACCTCTAAATGGGTGCCCTATTGGAAGATCTGAAAGGCTAAATTAATGGGGGGGGGAATCTATTGGCTTTGATGGCATGTAATTAATTATTTCAATTTTAAAATAAAATCAAAAGATTGAAGGTTATATTTCTGTAATGCTTATACCACCAGAAGCCTGTATGTTTATGCCAACTAAGCAATTCGTATAAAAGTAGAAGGTATTAATTTGCAAAGGTTTCAGCGCACTCTGCTGTCGGTTGTCAAAACCCCACGTGCTTACTTTACTTTCTGGGTAGGGCAATTTATACACCTGATGTGGCCGAACTACAACTCCCAGCAGCCAAGGCGGCTCGCCGCCAAACACATATTGTATAGCAGAACATTTGGAGCGCTTGCTCTTTCGAAATCGTCCTTCGTTTTTTGCGCATTTGAAATTGCCTCAATTTTTGAAGACATGCCTATGCGTTCGCGGAGAAAGTGTCTTCTACTGAGACCTAAGAGATTGGCTTTGATCTCGGTTACAACCTGAATCAATTGTATCAAGCTACTCTCTTAGCGCAGCTACAGTTTGCACATACAACACCAAACTTATCTTTCTCATCCCAACTTCATATTTCACACTATAAAGATAATTGTACAGGACTATTTTTTTAAAAAAATGAGAATAATTTAAAAAAAAATCCTGTCGCCTTGAAAAGCTATTTTAAATCTCGCTATCTACGGAAGGATTGTCTTTTCTTCATTTTAAGTCTATGGTCAAAAGCTCTCCATTACACTTCGGTGGGTGGGTGGGTGAGAGTGAGCCTTTACCAGCGCATGCGCACTCTGTCCAAGAAGCCCTATCTGTGCTGCTGGTGAGTACTGTAGCCGGTGGTCGGAGCGTTGGAGCGTCTTCTCGGATTTTCCTGCTTTTCCAAGGCGGGACCGGGAAGTGAAGACCAAACTTACGCGGGGCAGGGAGCCCCGTGGCGTGTATAACTGGCGGATGGTGGTCAGAGAGGAGGGTTGTGCCGAATGGGAGCCGATTTCTGTCCCTGCTTGGATCTGTCACCCTGTTTGACAGGCGGCGCGGATTAACCTTTGCGGGGAGCGAGTTGCTAAAATCTCCCTTTCTGATGCCAGCGAGGAAAAACAACAAAGAGTTGTGACATTTCCAAATCTCGGGGGATTGATTGGGCACAAACCTTTGTGCACTGAAGCCCACTTTATCAGTCATGTCGCCTCCTAGAGGGGAAGCAACTCTGCAATTTTTTGGGGCAGTGTTGCAAAATTGATGGGGGGGGGTTCGACTTCCAATAAAAAAGCCCAAGAATCACCCATCCAAGAAAGAACAGAACAGAACAAAACAGAACAGAACAAAACAAAACAGGAGAGTTGGAAGGGACGTCCGAGTTCTTCAAATCCAACCCTCTGCTTAGACAGGAAACCCTATACCACTTCAGACAAATGGTTATCCAACATCTTCTTAAAAACTTCCAGTGTTGGAGCATTCACAATTTCTGGAGGCAAGTTGTTCTATGGATTAATTGTTGTAAGGCTCAGAAAATTTCTCCTCGTTGTTTCTCTCCTTGATTAGTTTCCATCCATTGCTTCTTGTCCTGCCTTCAAGTGCTTTGGAGAATAGCTTGACTCCCTCTTCTTTGTAGCAATCCCTGAGATACTGGAACACTGCTATCATGTCTCCCTTAGTCCTTTTCATCAGACTAGACATACCCAGTTCCAGCAACCGTTCTTTATATGTTTTAGTCTCCAATCCCCTAATCATCTTTGTTGCTCTTCTCTCCACTTTTTCTCTTAATGCCATTGCACCTCACTCCATGTTTCATTAAATATGCTCAAATTGGTATTTAGTAGTCCTTTGGCTATTTTTAAAAAAAATTCAATTACCTCTGTCTATCCTCTTCCCTTTTTTAGATGAGTGATTCTGATTCTGTATTTGGCCATGGATCCAAGTGCTGCCCAAGGAGAAAAGAACACACTCTCCGAGACCATGAAGGCAAAGATTGAGAGGAACCGTCAGCGGGCTTTGATGCTCAGGCAAGCTAGACTGGCGAACTGGCCCTACCCTTCTCCTGGCGAAGGTTTGCCGTATCCTCTTATTGTGTCATATATGGGGCAACACACAGAGCTTCTGTTAGTGTACTTTATAAGGAAGTCAGATGAAAAAGATAATGTAGGGAAGTTCTTAAGACTTTCCCTAATAAGTTGTACGTTCTGGGAAATTAAACAAGTGTATTGTAAAAAGGGTCACCACCTTCTTTTGCGGTGAGTGTGCAGAGAAGCTAAGACGGGTTTCCATAATATTCTCTGCCTTACTAGGTCTTTCATTGGACTTACATTCACTGCCTGCATTCATGCATAATAATAAGGAAGAATGTTTGTGGAACAAACTATGGTAAAGGATACTTTATTCAAATCTGAAGATAAAATGTGCATTGACATTATTGGCTTAATGCTAGGTAATACCAAGCCAGTGTCATTCTGTATTACATTATTAGCAGGATGGGCCAACCCAGCCAACTGTGCTTCATTCAGTGGTGTAATTACATAAACAGTGGCTTAGTAAATATATGGACTCACTCATATCTTCCCAGTTTGTTTTATAAATTAGATCTGTTGCATCACAGTTTGAGGTGTATATATTTTTAGACTGTGGTCTAAAAGTGTTGAAGCAGTTGAAGTCTAAAAGTGTTGTTGAAGTCTCTTCAGTGACTGAAAGTAGTTTATATAATGAATGTTATGGAGTCTTTTCAAAACAAAGTTATTTTATTTGTACAGGTGCACAATTAAATTGTTACTTTATCTTTCCAGGCAGCTCAAAAGTTAAAGTACCTTCAAAGACAATAGATACAGGAGGAGGGTTTTTTCTGGAGGAGGAAGAGGAAGAAGAGACAAAACGACACCAAACTGAGAAAATTGTGCATCCTCCTGGTAATTTGTGGTTTATTTTGATAAGTGCCTGAATAAGCAAGATGTAGGAAATTTTGGTTGAAAAGAGCCATATGTTCTTGCTGAATAGCTGTGTGTCCATACTGATGTAGGCAGTATTCTAGGTTCAACATTGGTTAAATAAGAATATAAATTTGCTAATTTAATCCAAAATTGACTGAGAATTAAAGTGAGTGCGGATGGAGACAACACATCTAGATATCACCAGATTGGAAAAAAATTGCACTGAGTCAATAATTTGCTTCAAATGATTCTGGGCAGCATACAAAGATTGAAATCAAAGTTAAAGAACAATAACCCATGTTATCCAAGGTAAAGGATATCATAAAACCACATCAACAACCCAGCTTGCCTAACCTGGAAAAGCAAGTTAGTTAGAACTTATTAGTTCTAATAAGGAGTGCTTATTTTTCTCAAGGTTTACAGACAATAAAACACAATGAAATGTCATTTCCAAGATTCCAAAGCTTAATTTTTTCTTGTGTGTGTATTTCTTGTTATTGTCACTTTACTATTTTGGATAAATTTAAGAGCCTGAATTGTTATTATTGTACTTCTGTTCTTATTTTAATAGGTCCAGTATTAGAATTTGATTATCTGATCTGTGAAGAATGTGGAAAGGAATTCATGGACTCTTATCTCATGAACCATTTTGACCTGGCAACATGTGATAATTGCAGGTACAGCAATTTTATTTTTGTACTTTCAAATCAGTTCTGACTCCTGGCAACTGTGGATTAAGAATGACTAAATAAGTGGATTTAGTGTTTAGCAAATGGTTTCATTTTGTTTGTATTGCAAACATTTCTAGCTCAGCATAAAAAAATATTTCAAAATATTCCATTATGGTTGCATTGAAACTTAGTATTAATACTGTGCATGCTTAAAAATGATTTGGAAAAAGTGTTTGACCTCACCCGAGCATACTTTTTAATGTTCTTTTAATGCACCCCTTTTTACAGGCTTCCACACCAGCTTGAAAAAAGATGTGATTTAAGAGTTGATTTAAATATTCTATTCATTAAAGTTCTTTTTTTCTTCAGATTCATGTGGAAGGGGGGGGGGGAATTGTGTTTTTATAAAGTTTGAAGCTCTTTTTCCAAATCATTTTCAAGGCTTTTTTTTTTTTTTTTTGCATAGACCAACTTGATATTCGGTGTGCTTATCTTATAATATGTACCACTGAATATAAAAATGCAAAGTTAAGAATTAGCTAAGTTAGTGGTGCAATATGTATATTATTTGTTATATGCAAGTACATAGAATGTATTTTCAGGTTGAATTGGGATCTCATTTCAGAGATGTTGAAAACAAACATAAACTCTTAACAAGGACTGAAGCAAAGCAAGAGTATCTTCTCAAAGACTGTGATTTAGACAAGAGAGAGCCAGTGCTTAGATTCATTCTGAAGAAAAATCCTCATAATCCACATTGGGGTGACATGAAACTTTATTTAAAACTACAGGTAATTGAATCTTGTCCTCTCAATATTTTTCTTCCAAAGATATGACTTCTTTGCATTCTAACATTTCAGTTTTTCTCATGGTGAACGTTTAACTATTTGATCGAACTGTCTCAATTTTTTTTGGTGGTGGGTAGTCATGTGGGAGCTGAATTATATCAGAATGTGCCTTTCTACTGAGGGAAGACTTTTTGATTCAGTGTAGTTTTCTATCAAAAAGGAAGGGAAGGGAAGATCTTTTTGTAACCCGCAAAATCTGTTCTAAAATTTTGGGGAACACTTTGGAACAGTATAGCAAATGGTGCCAGTTGAGAGACATCATTCTAGATAATCCTCTGTAATTACTTAAAGGTAAAGATTCCCCTCGCACATATGTGCTATTCATTCCTGACTCTAGGGGGCGGTGCTCATCTCCGTTTCAAAGCTGAAGAGCCAAAATGTCTTCGCGTTCATGTGGCTGGCATGTCTAAACACTGAAGGTGCACAGAACGGTTGTTCCTATTTTTCTACTTGCATTTTTACATGCTAGGTTGGCAGAATCTGGGACAAGTAACAGAAGCTCACTCTGTTACACAGCGCTAGGGATTCGAACCACCGAACTGCTGACCTTTCTGATCAACAAGCTCTTAGCCACTGAGCCACCGTGTCCCTTATAATTACTTATTATATATTATCATTATATATATTGTAATTACTTACTTACCATTAAGCTACCTGTATAGTTTAATATATACTAGGGAGGGATTCATTTCCTAAAAAAAAAAAAAAAAAAGCTTCAGTATCTGTGGAACTAATCTCATTGCTGCATCCAGAGACTTTCTGAATTTGTTGCACGATTGCCGTGCTGTTTCCCACAAGCATTGATTACTATTGTAATATTGTCAGGAGGTATAAATGGGACCACTTCTTTGTATGAATTGCCATTCTTCCATGAAAAGAACAGCTTCTTAAATAAAACAACCCTTTCACCAAAGATACTGAATGAAAATAGTGCTAAGTGAAGATAGCATATATTCTTTGCTAAAGAGAGCTAGCTGAGAACAAGAGCCCTTGTTTGTTGGTACAGCAGCCATCATAAAGATGGGAGCTGGGACTTTGTGTAAGTAATTTGTTTCCAGTCCCCTAAATTTTACTCAAATGATGCTTGGCATTTACAGGTAATTAAGCGCTCCCTTGAAGTTTGGGGTAGTGAGGAAGCATTAGAAGAAGCCAAAGAGAACCGCCAAGATAACAGAGAGAAGATGAAACAGAAAAAGTTTGACAAAAAAGTTAAAGGTAGGTTACAAATAGTATTTGAGGGATACCAGTAAACCTCCCTGTCCTTCTACTTTTACGATTGAAAGACAGTAGCCTGTAGAAATACTCAGTCATCTAGGTCATGGTTATCCCAAAGGTGTTTTTTCAGGAAGCAACTGGATTTTCTTGGTTTTTTTTTTTTCTTTTGAAGATGTTTTGCTTCTCATCCAAGAAGTTCCTTCAACTCTGACAGGATAGTGGGGAATGGAAGGATTTATATTCCTTGCAGACAGCTGGTACTCTGCATCCTTTTAGAGGGTCATTGAAGCACTTGGAAGTTTATCTGTGTCCTCAGGGTCACCTGAGAAGTCCTCCTGGTTCCTCTGGAAATCCATTCCTATTCCCACACCATTCAAAGGGTTTTCATCCCAAATTGTATAGCTAAAAGCCTGTAGGGCTATGCCTACACAGATTAGCTTTATTTCAAAAAACATTATTGGATTCCACTTACACCCAGTATATTTGACTCTAAAGTAAAAATGGTGGGTTGATACAATTGTTTATAGTAGAGCTTTTAAAAATGCCTTTGAGTCAATGTTGATTCAAATATTTCAGTAGTTTGCTATTATCTGTTTCCCTTGGCTGAATGAGAATGACCCAGCTGACTTTGTGCCTATATCAAACCAGAAGTCGGTCTCTTATCAGTAGTTATCTCCTCCCCCCCCCAAAAAAGAAAGCTAACTTGGGCTGGAGGGGGGAGGAGTATAGGAAGGATGGCAGAACTGTCAGGTAAATTGGAAGTCTACAAGTCACCAACCCCTACTGATAGCTAGTTTTATTACACCAATCACACTCTTGATACTGATGCCTTACTGGCTGAAAGATTAGGGACTTAATATATAGCTGTGATGGTGAACCTGTGGTAAGCTCTCTCTGCGGGCACGCAAGCCATCACCCAGCTCAATTCCACGGCGCATGTGCACGTGCCTCCTGGCGGCCGATTTTCATGTCACTGCAGTGCATGTGGGAGATGCGTGCACATGTGCAGGAGGGTCGTGCGTGCATGCGTGGGGAGGCGGAGTGCAACACCTCCCGCACCTCATTTTTGGTTCCAGGAGGCTTTAGGAATTTTGCTAGGCCCAAAATGGGCTACAGGAGGAAGTCGCACACATGCATGGGGGGAGCATAGGGAGAGGCGGGGGTTACACACATGCAGGGGGGCAAGGGGCCATGCGCGTATGCGCAGGTGGCCATGGCATATTGCATTGGGTGTGGCTACACAATTTTGACCCATGAAGAGAAAAAAGTTAGCCATTACTGATCTAGGGAATCTAGGGAAAGTTACATTCTTTGTGTCTGCTTTTTATGACCACCGTCTTCTAATGGACTTTAAAATTCACTCTAGATTCATTCCAATTCCATTCACACATTTCTTTCAAAAACAGACATTAAAACATTAGGATATGCAGACTGTCATTGAGGTTGATTTTGTGTGTGATGATGTTTTAACTATTGTGCTCCTTCTATTGTATTAGAATTACGACGAGCTGTAAGAAGTAGTTTATGGAAAAAAGACACAAGTATCCATCAACATGAGTATGGAGCTGAAGAAATGATAGGCGATGATACGTACAGAAAGATCTGCAGCACATGTGGTCATGAATTAACCTATGAAAAGATGTAGTACGGCTTGGATTTACATTCAGTGCATTTTTGTATTCAAGTTTTTATGTAATGGATCACGTTCTTTGTGACCTATTTTGCATACCCTAACCATTATCCAGAAATAACTGAAAATCTGACAGAAAAGAGGCATAATAAGCATCCTTTTATAAAAAATGTTACATTTATTGAATAATAAAAATATTTAACTGTATAATACTTACACAGTTAAATGCTTATCTGTATCACTGCATGCATCTTAACATTTTTCATATATATCTACAGTAGTCTGTGAGTTAGAAAAAACACTTTCCAATTTTGAAGCTCATACACATATACACTGTAGAATATAGAGAAGAGGAAACACACCCTTGCACTTGGTTCTAGCAACTTTATCGCTGTGGAGATAGAGGCTGCATCAAAGAACATAATATACCAAAGTGTGTGGTTTGTGTGGTTTTGATTTAGTGTTATTTCAGTTTAGTTCAGTTTATTGTATTTGTATGCCGCCCTTTTCCCCCGAAGGGGGACTCATTTCCACAGTCACAGATCTGTAAGCCCCAAAACTTCAGACTGAGCTATCGATTGCCATGGAGAATGCTACTGGGAGGGTTGAAGATTTGCTGACCAAGTTAATTTGAGGCCCTGTAGACTAGAGCAGTATGTAGTTTAAACTATTACTATTACTAGGTAGGGAGACAACTAGTGGTGAGTTTCAAATCCTCATGGACGCGCACCATGTGTGCACACACACGCAATGTGTGCATGCATCTTAGCACCTCTGTGATGCTCCAGTTGCTCTGCGGAGCGTCGCACAGGCACTGTATGCGCCATGCACATGCGCGGCAGCACAGAAGCTTTAAACACAGGTAAGGAGCTCGGGCGGGCGGGCCCTCCGGAGTACCGTACCGGAAAGGTATCCAGTGCTCCGGGCTGGCTCCAGTACGTCCGTACCGGGGCGTACCACCTGCAACCCACCACTGAAAACAATGAAAGTCTCTCTATCTAGTCGTTCTTAAAGAAACACATTATTTTGAGGGAAAACATCTGGGCCTTGCATATGTTGGTAAATGAGTAGACTTTAGCAGTCTATGAACTTGCTTTTCATTAACTGGCTGGAAGGCAGTTCATTGTGCTGTTTGGCCTAGTAATGATAAATGGGAATACCAAGAGCCCAGCAATTCAACGCTGAGCTATATATATTTTCTACTATTAAGAATAGGCCCTTAAGTAACTCACGTTTTTAACTTGGAAGACTTTGATAACCATATTGGCAAAGCCAGCCTTAATCTAATGACTTGGCTTATCAAATGTATGAGTCGGCACAAATAAATAAAAAGAAGCACAACAGCCCTGGCTGTCTTCTTGGTCTAGGCCAATGAACAAAAATATGCTTTCTCCAGAGTAATCAGACAATCTTGAGTTATGGAAGGCAGATCAGGCTAGTTGATAGCTTTTATTACGTCCCTTAATGCAACTTATATCTGCATTACAAATGAGCAGCCCAGATTGTTGCTTCAGTAACTCAGCTTGTTTCTATTCTGTGTGACCCAAAATAAGCACATTGGACCAATGTTTTAAAAAGTGTTGTAATTTCAATTATATTTCACAAAACCATGATCATTCATTTTGATAGCAAACATACCCCAAAGTTCTCTGCAGACTTAGACATTTAAATATTCATATATTTGAGGCTTCAGTTTCTTACGGAGTTTTGAGCATTATCACCAGAAAGTCTATCCTCAGATACATTCGTGTTTTGAGACTTAGTTCACATTATTATAGAACCCGTTGCATGGTATGCAAAAGGTCAACAAAGAGCCACATCTATTTATTTTCTTCTATTTTTAACTTTTATACCAATAATAAGAGGGCACAAAAGGGATGCTTTGGCCGAGTCAATATTCAATCCATTTCAAATTTAGAAATCCACACATTATTCCATCCCAAACATCCCAGAATCATAACTAGCATAAGGCCCCTACTGCTGAAAATATGAGCACTGTTTATCTAGCACAGCACACTTTCAGGTTATTATTATTTTTTCTTTCTTTCCCATCGAAGTCTTAAGTTTCACAAAATGAAATTAAGTCCTATACCAAAAAAAAAAGTAATTTAAGCCTGGAGTGCACAGAACTGCTGAAATACAGCCAGTATGTGATGATCCAATTCTGCTGTAAATAGAAGGTTCTCCAAGGTCACCATGTACTGATGGATGATCTGATGATGCTACAGACACACACAAAAAGCATTTCGGTTAAGCTTGGAAATGAAATAGCATGTTACATAAACCATCTTTTTAAAAGTTTAGCACCTTGTTTGTACTTGCCAGCTGTGGCTTAATATTGCAAGTTTGATTTGTATGATAGACACAACACAACTATATTATACACTATGTGCAACTCAAGTCAACACAACTAAAAAAAGAACCTGGTCTGGAACAATCAGAAAAACCAGAGTGGACAAACCTAATTATGAAATCCAATGTTATATGAAGCAGTAGGTTTATAACATGCTAACTGCTTTTATGCAGAAATAAAAGATTAAATATTCATTGTAAAATATTATTTACTTAACATCAGCCTACCACTTCCAGAACACTGTAAAATGAAGGCAATAAAAACTGCATAAAATAAACAGAAATTAGAAACAAATCATAAGATTTATAAACTTTAATTTCAGAAATCCATCTCCAGCTACAAAACTCTACAAATAAAACAAAAAAAGTCTTAATTTAATCCCAAGTAAAACTTTATCTGAGACAGCTTTCCGTAACCATGCCATTATCACTATCTAATGGTTATGGGATAATCATCTAATTTTAGATGAAAGACTTGAACCTTGCATTTATTTAGTTGTTTCGAAACTAAAGTGAGAGTTTTGGGAGCATATCTAATAAAAGCCAATTCTGGTAAGTAAAGGTTTTAGAGATAACAACAATCACAGTTGGGCCCAGCATTTGACTGACAGAAAGTTTGGCTGATTAAATGGAACTGTTAGTTAGGCTACCTGTGTGCTCCTAGTTAAGGTTTCTCAGAAGATGATATGTGGTTGGATCCTGGCAATGATGAATCCATTCTTAAAGGAAAGTGGTGGAACCACTGATTAAAAAAGGAAATGTTGCCTCAAGAAGCCATTGCTGAATTTGATTCTTTTGGGTAACTTTAATCTTATTTCCAATTTTCTTTTCTTGGGAAGTTTGTTGAGAAAGTGGTTCTATTGCAGCTTCATAGATATGTTTGATTACAGTATGCTTCTAGATACCACTCCAGGGAGTAGAAATGGAAGGCAGTTATGCCTTGATCATCCACCTTCCTCTAAGGTTGGTTTCAGTCACGGGGGAGAGATCTAATCTGTAACATTTAATATGCAAGGTTCCTCAGGATTTGGCACCCTCCCCATTTCTGTTTAATATCTACATGAAGCTGCTGGGTGAGGTCATCTGATAGTACAGTGCAGGGTATCAAACTGTGTGCTAATAACACTCAGCTCTACACGGCTGTTGTTGACCAACCAAATGATGTCACTGGTGGTTCTATCAGAGAGTCTGGATGCTGTGGTCAGGGAAGAATAGGATTTGGCTCAACCCTGTAAGTGCCTGTGAGCCTTAGGACTCCTTGGATCAGAAACATATCAAGAAACAGACTCTGCATGAAAATTAGAACTAGACAAAAATACACTATAAGCTGAATCTTGCAAGTCTGATTGTGCTTTACCTTCTCTTCCTCTTGGCCCCTCTCATTGAATCAGGGAAGAGTCTCCTGAGCTGCTTCTATATACAACTTTGTTTCCCAGAACTTAAATAATTTTGGAAAATAGTATCCTTCTGAGAGATTGAGAGGGGAACCCGCTTCTAGAACATGACATGCATCAGCTGGATACTTATCGCACAGTGGGTAGAATGCAGTATTACAGGCTAATTCTGCTGACTGCCAGCAGTTCAATTCTCACTGGCTCAAGGTTAATTCAACCTTCCATCCTTCTGTAGTCAGTAAAATGAGGACGCAGATTGTTGGGGGCAATATGCACTTAGAGCAGTGATGGCGAACCTTTTGGTGCCGAGTGGCCAAAGCGCGCACCTCCCCCAAAATGCAATGCAAGCTCCCCCCTGCATGCAAGTGCGTCCCCCCACATGTATCCCACCCCCTCCACCCATTTCTGGTTTCCAGGTTGTTGTAGGCAGCCTTCCAGGTCCAAAACAGGGTACAGGTGGGAATGCGCGCATGCGCGCAAACCCCCAAATTGCAATGTGAGCACCCCCCATGCATGTTGGGGGGCATGCATGCAAATGCGTATGTTTGGCAGAGACCTGGAGACCAGCTGGCCAGTGGGAGGCATGTGCGCATGCGCAGTGGAGCTTGGCTGGGGCGACGCTGGCATGGCCACAGAGAAAGCTCTGTGTGCCACCTGTGGCATGCGTGCCATAGGTTCACCATCACAGACTTAGAGAATGCTGTAAAGCACTGTGAAGCCGTATATAAGCCTAAGTGCTATTGTTATTGCTGCTCTTTCAGAAAAGCAATCTCTGGAAGAGGTAAGTGGAGCAAAGCGTGAGGGCAGGGAGGAGGGTTCCAAAGCTTCTGAAACCCGGTGAGGCTGGATTGGGGAGGGAATATAGGCAGATGGAGGCAGTTGCAGTGTCCTTGCCAAGTGTCCCAATTTTTATCATGTGATTTGAGTGGACACTATAATAGCCATTATTCAAGGACAGGACATAGCTCCCTTGGTTCAGCATCAGTGTAATTTCAAATGTTACTGAATGAATGGTCGTATGTTAAAGACTCCCTCTATTGGGTTTGCTCTTGGCTACTATCATAGGTATCTGATATTTTGTTCTTTGTATTCTGATGTATATGTTCTTGGTATTCTTTAAAATGTGTTAGCTGCACAGAGTCACATCTGTGAGGTGGGTAGCCATATAAATTGATTAAATAAATCTATATCAGCAGAATGAGATAATTAAAATGTCCCAAATAACAGATATATTTTGTGTTGACTGAGTTTCTAATGCAGGAAAAGGCTGATCTTAAGTACCAATATTGAAAGTGCTATATGACATGTCAACGATGCAAAACCAGCGGGACTCATAATTATACAATATATTTGACACATTCATCTCAGAGAGGTATTCACTGGCTTTTCCTCTGTATCTGTGTGCAGCAAATAAGTCTGCAAATGATTTAGCGTATGCACACAGCTTTACCTACAATAATATAGCTAAAATCCAAGCTCAATTTGGGCCAATAATGAACATTACAATACGACAATACCCTGTTCAGGCTTTTGAATCAAGCTGCTATGAGTAAATTGCTAATCAACAGTGCAAGGACTGATTTCCAGATAATCTCGCTTTCAATAACCACATGCATTCTGACATAGATAAGACTTACCTGTAGGAAGATTTGCTGCAGCCTCTCTATACAGTTCTTGTACCAAGGTGTAATTACATCAATGCCTCCTGCTTCACTTCGTGCTAAATGCTCTGTTAGCATCATAATAAAACGCTGGAAGGAATAAACAAGGTGAAATATTGGCTTTGGATTCATGGGAATACTTTTCTTTTGAGTAGGGGTTAAAAGCATCTCTGAATTAAGTAAGGAATGGTTTAGTACAGAACAACAGCAAACATGGATTCAGTATAGATGGCCCTCGACTTACAACCACAATTAAGCCCAAAATTTATTAAGTGAATTTTGCCCCATTTTATGACCTTTCTTGAAACAGTGGTAAAATGAAGCACTGCAGTTGTTAAAGTTAATAATAGGGTTGTTAAATCAAACTGGCTTCCCCATTGACTCTTCTTCTCGGAAGGTTGCAAAAGGTGGATCACATGATCCTCGGGACACTGCAGCTGTCATGAATATGAAACAATTGCCATGCATCCAAATTTTGATCACGTGACCATGGAGATGCTGCAATGGTTGTAAGCATGAAAAATGGTCACACATCACTTTTTTCAGTCATATTGTAACTTCAGTCACTCAGTGAACTGCTATAAGTCAAGGACTACCTGCTTGCGCTTGACTACCTGTGATGTTTTTAAGAACTTGCTCTCAAATATATAGATTTTTAATTTAGAACAGTGTTTCTCAAACTTGGCTACTTTAAGTCCTGAGGACTTCAACTCCCAGAATTTCCCAGCCAGCTGACTGGGGAATTCTGGGAGTTAAAGTCCACAGGACTTAAAGTCGCCAAAGTTGAGAAACACTTGATTTAGAACCTTATGAAGCTGAAACCCTCATTTTAGAATTTTGCAGCCATGCTAATATTTTAAGATTGCTTTCTTCACGGGTCTATCAATATGTTTGCTTTTACCTGAAATATTACAAGGAAAAGGTTTTTTTGTTCACTTTGAGCCGATTCAACTTTTTCTTGCAAACGTTCAATCTGTTCTTCAAGGGGCCAATTTCCCCTCTCATTGCTCCGGACATCCTCACGCTGAAAGGAAAGGATTGAAATGTAAATAGTGAGCACAAAGGTAGAGAAAGCAAAGAAAAAAATCAAGGGTAGGACTTTAAAGAAATATAAATCAATCATACTCAATCATAGGGGGGAATTAACAGCTAAAGCACTTTGACATACACTGCTTGAAACTACTTTACATCCACCTCTAAATGGTTTAGTCAGCATATGAGGGCCCCCAATAATCTGGGCCCTCATTTTACCGACCTCGGAAGGATGGAAGGATGGGAGATACGAACTGCCAAACTGCAGGCAGACAGGAGTCAGCCGAAGTAGCCTGCAGTACTGCAGTCTAACCACTGTGCCACCATAGCTCTTATCACTGTGGTTTTATCACAGCATGGGGATGCAAAAAAATTAAATTAGCCAATGAAAAGTATTGAAAATTAAGAACGCCTGAGCCATGGACACAAGCAGAATGATGACCCTCACCAGTTTTCCATCCTGCTGCCCATCTCTGCCTGGTTCAGTAGAGCAAAGCAAATCTTATGCCCTTATAGCTGTTGAAATATGTTTCAGCCCTATTTCTTCATACTGGCATGAAAAAAGATACTTACTCTTTTGTGTTGCTTGGCTAATCTTTCTTTGGCTTCTTCTAGCTCCTTTTGGATCATCATCACATGCTTATTCATCTTACGAATGGTAGAGTGTAAGATCTCCCAAATATAAAATCTAGCAATAAATAAAAGAAGCAAAGAAAACCTCTCATGTTGGGAGAAAACATTCTGATTGTTGTCAGCAAGAAGGCTGAATCACACTTGTAAACCTGAGTTTTTCTCAGAGAACTGAAGTGGCCCAAAACATAAAACACAACCGTACAACTTGCACCTCCTAATCTTCCCTCTGAACAGAAATTTCAGAATCATAATTCTCTTAGGTCTGCAAAATATCATTCATTATGACAGATATTCAAAGCATAATTTGGAGATATATTTTTTTTAAGTTATGCGATGGTTGACATTTATTTACCTTGTAAAATCATGAGATAGCTCTGGAGAAAAAATCCAGTTAGCCACTGCAGCACAATCCACAATCTGTGTTCGAATCATCTTATCCACCAGTACAGCAATCATCTGTGCAAATGCAGAAACTTTGCTCAGTTCATCAGGAGTGTGTTGTCCTTTCCACACAAACTCACAGATTGAAATCCCAGTTAATTGAAATTACACAGGATCCCTCAAAGCACAGTCTCTCTATAAGATTCAGCGTCTGAGCTGTGCAGACCATAATTATTTATGTTAGGAGGGCCACTTATCATAACTCCCCATCAAGAATTACAGATTCCATCACATTCACATTTTTTGGGGAAATCTGAACAATGGAGGACCTTTAAATAATTTACTTTTTAACTTTTTCTCATGGCAAAGCAGAGAAGAGGTGAACAGGAAACCATCAGCTCAGGACTGCATCTCTCTACCAACACATGAACAGGAAGACCATTCCTAAAGACACAAAGGACACTCTGGAACATTGGAAAGCAACCTCCATTCCTGCTAAAAGGCACCGAGATTTCTGTCAATGGTTCTGTCCACTCTTCCCTTGACTGAGCCCAGAGAATGACTGGTCGTGACTGAGCTAGCTTTGGGAGGAGATTAAGAACTGCCATTTAGATAGATGTACACAATTTCTCTGGTTTTAATCTTATGAAACAATAGATAACAAAAAGAAAAAAGTGTCAGGCCTTGTTCAACAACATAAAGTAAATCTAACTCAATAAAGGTGGTTTAAATTAAAATGAGGGAACATGCCTTTCTCCTACTTAAAGCAGGAATTGCTTTGGGAGGGAGGGAGGGAGGGAGGGAGGGAGGGAGGGAAGGAAGGAAGGAAGGAAGGAAGGAAGGAAGGAAGGAAGGAAGGAAGGGAGGGACTCATATTCATTTTTACCTGAGGATGATTTTTCCATACTTCATACATAACTCTGAGAATATGAAGCTTCCCTTCATCACTTTCAGCCAAAGTTTTGAGGATTTCTCGAAATCTTATTAGAACAGAAATGAATAACCCAAGAATATTAAGGAATACATGTCATTCATTCTTACAGATCAGTTCTTACGTAACCTTGTAATGCAACATGGATTGAAATGGCAAAAAGTGAGCGAAAGAGAAGTAGACTGGTCTAGTCTCCCAAGATCATGACGAACTCTGGATTTTTAGACTGAGAAACGAGCAGTATCAACCCAGCCGTTCTTCCTGCTACTGTGACTAGCTACACATTTAGTGGGGATAAGTGTTTTATGGAATCCACCTAGTCAGCAAAATCAATTCCACTGTTAAACCTCTCTCTCTCTCCCTCACTGTAGCTGAGTTAGAGATAAGAGAAATTTGTTTCCAAAGCTATGAGGCTTAAGCCCAAGTCTCACAAAAGGTTTGTTCCAGCCCTTTGAGGTAGCTATGATTTGAATGCAAAGTCATGAATGTTAATACGACTTTTGTTATAGGGTTAAAGTAACAGGATCTTGCACCTCTGAATGTGTCTTCCCTCCCTGCCTGCCTTTATCCTAAAGAGAGCTAGACACAGTCAAGTCTTGAGACACCTCCCTCAGTCACAGGAGGCTAAGAGGCAGAGGAGGTAAAGCACAATCAGACTTCCAAGGTTCTGTTACTATAACATACCTTAACAAAAGTAGTTTGGTCTTCTGGTTGAGTTGATTTGTTGGCCTGGTTTACATGGGGCTGACATTCTCTCCTTGTACAATTGGACCGGTCATTGGCTTTTTCTTCAGCGAGGTTGTTTTTGATTTTGGCAATATCCAGGTTCACTGGGCCACTGCAAGAATCTAATGCACAAAGGGTTCTTCTTCTCCAGCTGTAAAGTTTTGGATTTCCCCTGGACTGCCATTGGTCATTCTTGTTAGGCTGTGTCTTGAGACTTAAAAGTATACAGGGACAATGTTGTGCTGCAGATCACAAGGAGGTGAGAAAGGACTGATGAACTTTCTGTTGATGCTGAAGTTTAGGAGGAAGCTCCTGACATGCAAAACTAGGCAGAAGTACCCAAGGACCAGAGATTATACAGGAATCTGCCCATTTAAAATTGCAAGTTAAAGAGAAGTAGCCCCAAAGGTGCTTTTTCAAAAGGCAACTGAACTTCCTTTGTTTTTCCTTGAAAACATTTCGCTTCTCATCCAAGAAACGTCTTCAGCTTTGAACCAGTCAGAACTAAAGAAGTTTCTTGGATGAAAAGCAAAACGTCTTCAGGGGGAAAAAATGAAGAAAGTCCACTTGCCTTTTGAAAAAACACCTTTGGGACAACCATGATCTGGATGACTGAGAATCTTCATAGACATTTAAAGAGAAGTAGACAATATAGCTAATTTTAAAAACACAGTAATTAAATAAAAATCATATTTGCTTCTGGCCTCTTTTTTGTTAACATTACAAAAGAAATAAAAATAAAATGGCAACAATATGAATGCATTAATAGATTAATATGCTTAATGATAAATACTTACTTTCCCAGAGCACTGAAAGAGTGACTGAATGACTTTGAGGCTAAGTGTAATAGTGCCTGGACAAAAACTTCTATTTTTAAAGGATTGAATGAGAAGCCTTCATCTGGAAAACAAAGTTACAAATAAGTTTGAATTCCTATAAGCAATATGGGCACTTATTGAACGCCGAGAAAGACTTGAGAATTTTTACTTGACTTTTCTGGAAAAAAAAGTAAAGTGGCGAAGAAATTTCATGAATTTTCTTATCATATCCATTTTCTAAACAAAATCCAAATATTCCCTATTAAGTTTTAAGCTGAAAATGTTTGGTTAGCACAGTACTAAGAAATGATGAAACAATAAGCACATTAATCAATACTGATTAAAGATCATATCCATACTTTGGATCCATTATGCAAAGACCTAGTCTTCTAGTTAAGACTCTAAGGCTAAGGAAAGATGGAAGGAAAGAAATGGACAGAAATAACATGGATGGACACAATTATAATCGTGATAGATGCACCATTTGAACACTCATAGGGACAGATCATCCTGAATAAAATCTCTCTATAGTATGTGGTCATTAAGGCCACGCTGACCTGACACTCCATAACAAAAAATCAGAGTAAGATATAAATTCTATGCATATGAAAAGTTTGGATGTGGAACAAATTCATGTATAAAACTATAATCCAAGAATGGTTCCCAACTATAATTAAATTCTACATCAATTCTACCTAAGATTTACTTTTCAAATATGAGATTATTCTGGACATCAAGGATACCCTCATAACTTATTTAGCGGCACTTCTGATCTTTTCCAATAAAAACGTATCAGACCCATTCAGCTGTTCATATACTCATTGCTGATTCAACGTTTTTTTTAAAAAGATGTATAGTTTAGTCCATTTAAAATTAAGTCAAATTATGACTTTCAAAAGATGTTCCGTTCTATTATAAACCATTTCTCAGGATTGTTATGTTTTAAAATTTTTCAAAGACATTAAAAAGTGATCCAATCTGTTCATTATTTTCCAGCAGTCTTTTAAAAAAGAATTACTCATTTTAGCAATTTTAAAAAAAGGTAAAGGTTTCCCTATAAGTCTTGTTCCACTCTAGGGCACGGTGCTCATCTCCCTTTCTAGGCGAGGTAGCCAGTGTTGTCACAAGACATTTTCCACGGTCACATGGCCTACATAGTTATATGCCAAAGGCGCACAGAATGCTGCTACTTTCCCACCGAAGTGGTATCTACATTTATCTACTCACATTTGCATGCTTTCGAACTCTTAGGTAGACAGAAGCTGGGACAAGTAACAGGAGCTCAGCCATTGTGCGGAGCTTGGGTGTCAAACCCAGGCTGTCAGCTCTCCAGCTGACAAGCTCAGAGTCTTTAACTGCTGAGCCATTATATCCCCCATTTTAGCAATTAAGTATGGAATAATAGCAATTATGATTTTAATATAATATATTGATATAATACTAATAAAATAATATTCATATTACATTTTACTCCAAACATTATATATAATTATATAGAGGCTTTAAGTCTGGAATAATAACCAGTAATAAAGCATCTTACAGAAATTCTGTCTATAAGTATGATGTTTGAACTAAATTTGATATTAACAATATTAAAACCATCTCACATATGCTTACAATTTAGGCATACTATATACTATTTTTAAACTAAAAGAATATTTGCTTATTGGCATATATGGGATAGAGTTAGATGCCAAAAATCAGGGACAAAAGAAATTCCACTGAGCTAGTACATATTCCATGTGTGTGCATAATAATCAAAACCATGTACCAGATATGCTTAAACATAACTAATTTCTCTGATGTTTTGCAATTTTTCCATAAATGAAAATTAGGAATGGGGACACAGTAAATATTAGACGG
The DNA here is from genome assembly GCF_051295495.1 of Thamnophis sirtalis. Taxonomy (NCBI): domain Eukaryota; kingdom Metazoa; phylum Chordata; class Lepidosauria; order Squamata; family Natricidae; genus Thamnophis; species Thamnophis sirtalis. The sequence goes on along the minus strand of NW_028261385.1, from coordinate 102,735,305 downwards.
GCTTACCATCATTATCCTGATTAGGATTGGGCACATCCTTCAGAATGGTGAAAATTTCATCATTACTCACTTTATTTTTGATGGCAATGTTTAAGCAGAGTGCAACGTTGTATCCAGGAAGAGATTCTAGAAAGATAGGAAGAAGCACAGTTACCATCTTTGAAGACACTGTTATATAAAAGATTGCATGCAACATAGTAGAAGGTTTTACATATTTGAGGAATGGTTCAGAAGATAAGAGGCCACATCTTGAAGCAATGTGTCATCTTACCCATTAGGGCTTTGAATGGTCCTTGGGTGACACCATATTTCTCAAAACCACACAAGTTTATAGCAGTTTTCTTTAAAGGGATTTATTATTGCCTCCCCCCACACACACACCATTTCCCACCAATAGCAGCAAATGCTTCTTTTATATTTTACAATGTAAATTATATACTCTCAACATACTGTTACTTTCTTCTCCATATTTATAAATACAGATTGGATTTGCAGGAGTCAAGACTGAAAAACTAGCAGGAACAATATCTATTATTCGCTGGTGGTAGGAAAGCCTGAAAAAAGAAGAAAAGAAAATGAACATTAAAGAAGATTGCTCTCATCATGAAATAGAGCTACAGACATAACCAACCAATCATTCTTAATTCGTCATTCAGTAAAAGATACACGCCCTGATAAAGTACTCCAAAGCCGATGTCTGTTCACTGAACCTGAACAGCATTCAGAAAAAGTTCCTCAGAAGAACAAGGGCTGGGCCCATGCTATAAGTTGACTTTATAATTCTTGTAATTGCTCAGTATTGGGTTATGGGCTTCAATATGACTACTGCATTTTGGCAACCCCTTCTTTTGGCAAACTCAAATCCCACTGGTCAATCTACCAGAAACAATTCACACTAACTTTTCAAAGTCAGGAACTAATCCTGGTCTCCTCCAAATCTCTCTTAAATTCCCAAGAAAAAGCATAAATATTATCTGAGCTGCCAGCTGCTGTGCTATGGCTGGCTGAGGCTACTCATCCTAAATTCCAGGTTAGTTGTATCATGGTATTGTGCAGTTCAGTTCATTACAAATTCATTTGGTGATATTTCAACAAAGCCGTGGATAGTGGGATGCCCTGAGAGTTGGATGCCATTACTAGAATCCTAGGCAGAACTCTGTTCTCTTTATAAAGAGAAGGAAGTTTTCAAGCTGATGTTCTTTCAATTAAACCAGGTGAGGAAGCCAGCTTCAGAAGTTTGATTGATTTATTGATACAGTATATGCCAATAACTCTGAACCTTGGCTGCTTGAAAACAAGCAGACTTCAATTCCAGAATTCCCCAGTCAGCTATGGGAAGCTATACTGGTGAGGGAATTCTGGGAATTATATGCTGTCTGGGGAATGGGGAGCTAATGCTAACGTTGAAAAACAGTGATATAAGCTGTAGTAGCAAAAAATTGAATATGTTTTCTCTTCCTTCTTACATACCAGTGAATTAGAGTGGAATTAGTCTGAGCGTTTTTCATAGATATTGTTTCCTGTGTTTAATACATTCCTTTGTTTTTTTAACTATTTCAGCATACATTCTCCAAAATTACAACTTAGTTATCATGACACACACATTTTAAAAATAAGACTACACATTTGTGTCAGATAATAGGAAAACTTGTTTCAATGGCTTTGGTCCATTCAGGAGAAGCATAAAAATAAGTTGAATGCAGTGGAAATTGATTGTACGAGAAGTGTGTACATCACAAAACAAGAATAGGCTGTACGCTGAAGGAATGCAGGCTGACTACAAGACAGAATGAATCCAAAGCTAGCGATTGCAAAATAAATGTGTGGAGAGGATTTGGACAATGGAATTAATGAATGAGGTCTGAACTGCAAAACAACATAGGAAAGAAAAATGAACGTGTCAACAGGAACAGAAAGACTGAGTGACTGCAAATGGATGAGACAGTGCAAGCTGATAGATTGAAAGTGGTCTCTTTAGCATAGTGAGTATTGGTGCAAATAAGTTTAGGAATCTTTTCCCCTTCCTGTTTATTCCTCCATGTCTTTATTCTTTTGCTTACTCAATTTTTAAATGCTTTTTTTTTGGTTCCTGCTTATCCCACTGGGTAAAGCATGGTGGATACATATGTGTTGTGGCCCAGCAGGAGCTGTTGGAGCTGCCACCAGACTCCGACAGCGAGGGGCCCTATGAGTCGACTCTGGAGAATGTGGAGGACCCTAGACAGGGTTCCGACTCCAAGCAGGGCGCAGAGACTGGTTGGCCACCAGGTGGCGCCTGAGCCTTGGACCAGTGGGGAGGAGACAAGGGAGAGTGATCCAGAAGCCAGCAGTGAGTTGTTCCTGGATGCACGCCATCGAAGAGCTACTATGCGTCAGGAACAATTACACAATTACAGGAGGTGATTGTACTCAGCTGGTGATCATTAGCTTCTCTCCAGACTATAAAAGCTACTTGTGCACATGGCCCTCTTTGTAGAAGTCAACGCAGGAGGACAGTATTGTGAGCTTGGCAGGCTGGATTTCTGCCAAGCTTTATCTGTGTTTATTGCTGCCTGGATTTGTCTGAGTTGCTGCCAAGGTCCTTATCTGTTTGTTATGCTTGGCTTTCAGCCACCGAGGTTTTGGTGTTTTGCTAATTAAAGTACATTCCAGTTAAGTTTGTCTTGGCATTCATTACTGGACGGAGGAGGGGATCAGAACACATATGTATACAAATGCTGCTGTCTCTCACTCACCTCATGCATTTTTCCAGTACTTCCCTTACAAACTTAGGCCTGGCTCTGTCAAGATCCTCAGAAACAGAATCTGACCTATAAAAAAGAGATGGCGCTCAGACAAACAGATTGCTACCATAAACAATATCTTTCATATTCATCAAGATGGTTCTTCAAATTTTTATAGCACCAGTTTCTACAATACTAGGATACTAAGGAAAAGTGTATGACTGGAATTGGATTTAATTCACAATAATTGCTTTTGAAAGGCATCTTCAATTATTTAAATGGGTCAGATTCTGCAAGAGTTTCACAATTTTTGATGTCACTATTCTTTCTGTCTGCCAGACTATTTCTTTTTCTGTTCATTCATCAGTTCCTCTAATCATTTATCCAGCTACAGATCTGACCATCATAAGTCAGGATTTATACAGGACAAGCCTGGGTTCAGAAGCGAATTTCCAAAATGTGCCTAAAATAGGAGACTCTGGAGGATTGGAGAGCAATACTGAAGAGCACCCATGAACAGTTGTCAGGTGGCACTCTACAGCCCTTGATACATGCAGCAGGACCTTCCTGATGATCTCAGGGAACAACCCCATATACACTTGCCTTTTTCTACCACAACAGAAGTCAAATTGCTGAGGGCCTTAGAGATCGTAACAAAGCCTTTCACGGAAGCTAACTGGAACCAGTGTAGCTTCAGCAAAGGAGTAGGAAGTGTATGGTCAGATGTCCCACATAGCAATCTGTCAGCTGCCTTTAGATCAATGGTGGCAACCAGATCAGCTGCAAGAGTAGCCCCACATAGAGCACAATCAGAGGACTTTACATATGAGATTCCCAGAGCATGAACATCTATAGCTAGTTCAATGTGGAGACTTCTGGGCTTTCCCAACCCCAAACCTGAGAGCATAATTATTGGCAGCTCAGTCAGGGAGAAAGCTGGGGGGGGGGAGTATTACATACCAAGATATGGCCTGTCTTACCAAATAATGCTGGCCCGGGGGGGGGGGGGGGGCTTCATAGCTTCCTGAGATCAGTGAGGGATTTTTTTTCCCCATTCAACAAATGTTTATTTTATTTTAACAAGATATTTAATAGCAATAGCACTTACTTATATACCGCTTCACAGTGCTTTACAGCCCTCTCTAAGCAGTTTACAGAGTCAGCCTATTGCCCACAACAATCTGGCTCCTCATTTTACCCACCTCGGAAGGATGGAAGGCTGAGTCAACCTTGAGCCTGGTGAGATTTGTATTGCCAAATTGCAGTCAGACAGCAGAAATAACTTGCACTACTGCATTCTAACCACTACGCCACCTCAGCTCTTAGTAGGCAAACCAACAGCAAGGTTAAACTTCACAGTCCTGTTAACCATCTATTATTGTATATCACTTGCAATGGCTTCTAATCTACCAGCACAGTTGTTGGGTCTGGTCCATAAGAATCGAGTGTCCTTGACTGATTCTTAACAATAAAACCTTTCCTTAAAAATTTAATTTTAACCAGGATCTTTCCCAACAATTGAGTCTCATTCACCAAAATTTTAAGTCTCTATTATAAATATTTCCACAGCTTTTCTTGTTCAAAAAAACAACAAAAAAAACGTGTTTCCAGTTGTATATAAATGAATCTATTCCCCAGTCTCCATCTTACTGAGAAAGTCTGATTCATTCCTCATCGGTTCTGTCCATTTTAAGCCTTGAAAATGCATGTCTTTTTTTAAAAAAAAGCCTTTTCAAGCCAAACTGCTTCTCCTTCAAATCCACCAGCAATACAGTTGGATTTAATTGTAAATCAGGTTTAGCTCCTGTTGCTTACAGTTGAGTATCAACTATGGCTTGATTTAAAACCATTGCTATTTTATTTAAAAAAATATTTATCCATTTGAACTTATAAGTTGAAAAGCATTTTTCCCAAGGTTTCCCAAAGGGCTTTGTTTTTAAATTAATGCACTGTTTGCATTTTTTGGTATAGTCCAGGACAGCCTGTAACTGAGATTTCACAACAAAGCATAAACAATTTTTCTCAAGGATGGGGGAATTAGATATAGCATACCAGAATAACCGCAGAGAACCCTGCGATAGTGTTTCCCCCATACATAACACAAATAAATGGAAGGGAAAGGAAAGATTCCATCAGAATTTTTTTTTTAAAAAAGAATAAGATCAGAGGCTTTTAAAAATTAATAAGATGCAAAATCCCTGTAGTGAAAACCCAGCTGTAAATGTCAATCACCTCAGTACCCAGAAAATGCCCATTGACGTCTATACAGAGAAAGTGAAAGTGCTTACTTGACAGCAAAATAAAGCAGGAAAAAGACACATACACAAAATCAGGAATCATTGAGATCTTAATGCGAATTGTGATAGCATATAGCACCGATTATCACGAGGGTTAAAATCAGAAGCTAAGCCATCCAGGACAGCAAACACAAGTGCTTTAGAGACTTACAGAGTGCTATTACATAAACACTGCAGAATACTCCAGTGCCCAGTCCTAATATAAGTGCAGATGGACTACCTGTACGGAGAATCAAATACTTACCAATCTTCCCAGCTCCAACGGAACTCAAAATTACTAAGATGGTGGGAAAACCAATTAATGAACCTGGATGGGGGGAGGGGGGGAATCTGTAAGTTTTTTTATATTTAAAACATTTTATTTTGCACTGCTACAATTAACATTATATACAAATAGACAGAAACATACGTACGATATAGAGTTGTAAACTCTTTAAAACTGGGGGACAGAAAATGTGCAATTATTCTGTAGTAATTCAATCTTTTGAAGAGACACTTCCAGAGGTAGCTGCATACTTTGCAAAAGCTATGACACACAGTAGATGCTGTAAAAAATCTGGGACCTAACAGTGGTGTGGCTCAGTGGTGGGATTCAATTTTTTTTACTACCAGTTCTGTGGGTGTAGCTTGGTGGGCGTGGCAGGGGAAGGATACTGTAAAATCCCCATTCCCTCCCGATCAGCTGGGACTCGGGAGGCAGAGAATAGATGGGTACGGGGCCAGTCAGAGGTGGCATTTACCAGTTCTCCAAACTACTCAAAATTTCCACTACCGGTTCTCCAGAACTGGTCAGAACCTGAATGTCACCTCTGGTGTGGCTGATTAAAGGATTGCTGAACTGAGACTCAGCACATTTTAAAGTAGCATTTTTGAAACATTTTAAAAGAATTCACAGCCTTGCTTCCAATGCAGGTAATTCTCGACTTACAACAGTTCTTTTAGTGACAGTTCTAAGTTACAATGGCAGTGAAAAAAGTGACATGACCGTTTTTCACAGTTACGACCTTTGCAGCGTCCCCATGATAATGTGATCAAAAATCAGATTTTTGCCAACTGCTTCATATTTATAACCGTTGCAGCAACCTGAGGTCATGTGATCCCCTTTTGCAACCTTCTAACAAGCAAAGTCAATGGGGAAACCAGATTCATTTAACAACCAGGTTACTAACCTATCAACTGCAGTGATTCACTTAACAACAGGGGCAAGAAATGTAGTAAAATGGGAAAAACTCACTTAACAAATGTTTCATTTAACAACAGAAATTTTGGGCTCAGTTGTGGCCGTAAGTTGAGGACTACCTGTAATTGAGTATTAAAATCTTCTAGATTTCAATATGAAAATCATATTTTCATATATTTTAATTAATAATCTAACACTGCAGCCAGCACTCACTGGTTGATTATGAATGCCATGTAAGAAAGATCTAGAAAGGTCTAACAGAAGAAATCATTTATTCCTATACTAATTAAATGAGAGGAGTGACCTAAAATATGAAGGCCTGTAAAAGCAAGTCTATTTATAACCATCATAGATTCTGTTGTGTGGAAACTTCTCAAGTCACTAAGTCCTTAGAAAATTTAGATGAGAATGTCTTTACTCACCGATCTATGCAGATGGTATGCATTGTATCTAAGCGCATGTACAGCATTTCCGTAGCTTGTGCAAGCTGTCATTTTTCAATTAAGGTTTAAATTGTTTATGTTATAGTGTTTAATTGCAACATGGTTGAAAACAGACCATTATCAAAAGGTATTAACTGCTACAAGAGACTTTTGGAGGAAAGGATACAACCTGAGGTAAAGATCCAGGCTGAAGTTTACAGAGTTCAATAAAAAGTGTTGTGTACATGATTTCCATGTGAGGCGGAACAGGAAGCTGAAACAACTCAGCAAAGATCACCTGGGAAAAATATGAAAGCAATATGATGAAGAATATTTGCAAAAGCAGAGGAGCACAAAATATTTCATTGTCAGGAAATTCCAGTGTTAAAATGGCCGATCCCAGTCCCACAGTGGTGTATCAAAAATGGTTCAAATTCAAAATGGGTCCTTAGCTCCGTTCTGAGATGAAGAACTACGGTATTAGCAGAGAGAAAGATCCCTGGCACTAAAAAAGAAAAGGTGACATGATAAATGCAGCGCTTACCTCAACAATGTGGTAATTCAGGGGGATCTTGTGGTTTCCTGGATAGCTTGTTAACTGGACAGCACTGCAGAAAGAGAAAAGCATGTGATTTAGAATTAAAAGGGCAAGCGGTAAGTGCAAAAAAACCCAAAACATATTTCTTGTGATATGTGCCAGGATCCGCTCCTTCAAAAAGCCTCTTTCCATGCTGAGAGCAAGTCTTGGAAGTAGCTGCCCAAAGCTCTATCACCATGCAGTGTCAGTCCCTCTTTGGATAGATTGACATAGAAATTGATATATCCCTACCATGTCATTCTCTCTTTCCAAAAGGATCTGATGATGCAGTGGAGGTTTTCTTCGATCACAAATCTTTCAACAGAGTGGCTCCCAGGCATAATTGGACCCTGACAAAACAAACAACAGAGATTAATTTATAGATATAGTCCAAAACTCCATCTTCTTCCCAAAAACGGGATTACATCTCTGGCATCATAGCATTTTCCAACAGTTTTAGTAGAGTGGTTTGTAGGTCATTTAATGTTTATAACAGATTTCAGAACAAAGTTCAGCTGCCCCAAAAATGTTTTCTTTTAGAAGCAGCTTTTTCTGCTTTGAAAAAAAAAATAACAGTGGTGCACAGGGCAGATGGAGCTATTAGACAGACAAAGCAAACCCTGAACCATATCAACACTGCTACAGAATGTGCAGTGAGACTATTGTGAGACAAAATAACGACCCAAACCGAAACCTCAGAAGGCAAAGGGGTATATTATGTGGAATCCACCAAAGACGAAAACATTTCACTTCCCAGCAGACAACGCACTACAAGGATGTTGCCCCACAACTTACTTCAGGATCATCAGTGTAGTCAAACATTCGGAAGGTGACTCTTGGCATCGGGTAAACGGAATCTGCCGTGTGGGGTGGGGGCGTAAAAGAAGGCAGGTTGTGCTGCAGCGCTTCACAAAGCACGCTGTCGAACGCCAGGTATGGCCTTGGGATGTGCCTCTCTTGCCAGTGGTCCTTCTTCATTTTCTGAATCTGAGCCCAAAGGCAATCTAAGTACTGGAAGACAACATCAGACATTTTTGTATTCAGAATTCAAGGACGATTCCAAACCCAGACTGATTTCCGTGCTATAGGAAACCACCCTACCCAATTTTCTTAGGAACCATTTCAGGGAGGAAATTCAGAATAAAGAAAAGCCATGAAAAGCCATTGGGAAGTCATTTTCATTAGAACAGTGTCAACTTCATGCAGCCGAAACTGGCATTACGTATTTGCCCTAGTGTTTCTTCAGATGGATGTCAGGACAAGAATTTGAAACCCTAACCCTATTCACCTCTTCTTGGGGATGTGGTTTATCAACAGACCAAACTTGTAGCATGGGCACATGAGTCTTCTGACGCCGTCTGCCAGAAAAGAACATAAACATTTTAAGTCTACTGATAATTGGTTTGCATTTCAACTCAGAAAGACTCTGAAAGAAACAGTACTTTATTCAAACCAGATAGTACATCTCAATCGGTGGGAGGCTTTGAGAGAAAGTAAATATTTGACTGTAAAGTTATGTGCTTTCAATCACCTGATTCTTAAGTACCTTAGGTTTTGAGGACAATTGGCTCAGCTACCATGTAGAAAAATGTTTCTAGAATCATACAGCCCAAGTCTTGAGAACATTCTCTCATCTGCCCTGTGATCATTTCAGATCCCTTTTTAAACAGCAAACTTGCCTACTGCTTTCCAGAATTTCACACTCATTTATTCTAATCTTGTCTTCAGAGTCAGTGGAAAACAATTATGAGCATGTGCCTTTCAACCAAATTTTGGGACTTTATCATTATTCTTCTGCAGCATCTCTGTCCATACTAAGAATGTTGTCAACTCTTTCAATGCTATAATGTCAGGTGGTGATGATTGAAACAAGGAACAAAATTAACTTGGTTTAAGCCTAAAAGTCTGAAGTTATTTATTACCTCTACATTTAACAGTCAATGCTTTTCTGCAAATGTATGATCTCTACATGTTCTATGTTCATGCCCCATTAAGATTTAATGATGCAAAGTAACATTTTTTCTCATTTTCTTACTTCAGATAGTTTTCAACAGTAGACAAGATGTGCTCCATTTCAGTATCCTTTTTCTCATAGAGTTCCTTTCCCACCCAAGGTAAAGATGACAGAAATGCATACACATACCAGTCACATCGAACCTAATAAGTCAAAATATGGACAACAGCATTCAGAAAATAATTTTGGTTCTTGCCATAAAAGCTAAATCAGGTCAAACAATGGAGTCTCACAGGAAGGACTGTTTTGATTCCACAAATCTAACTCTACGCTACGATGCTTCAGGTGCAAACTTTCAAGGGCCCAGCCAGGTTCATTTGTGCACACGAATGGTTGATTTTGATACTTCCAAAACAAAGGAGAGTACTTACTAAATCTGCACAAACTAATGAAAAAAATATATGACAAAAAAGCCAAAATGTTAGTTATGTTGTGTTGATGCTCTATTATTTACATTTTCTCTCCAAGGAGCTATTTCACATGCTCCTTTTGATTGTATTTAAGATGTACACTTACTCTCTGGTGTAAATGAAATCAGCCAGGGGCTGGTAAACGTTTGTAAATCATCAACAGCAATTGGCATATTTTCTACAAATTTAGGTTTTAGAAATGTTTAAGGAGCTACACTGTGGATCTTTTGGACTGTAGACTTGCAACTTGACATAGGATATAATGGTAAGGGCCTCGTTTGCCCATCTAAATCATTATTTAGATACCAGTTTGTTTTGCTGTACTTATGTTCCATCTAAAGACTACAAGAGACTGTGACAAGAGCACCAGAGGGCACGTAGCCAAATCTTATAGCTAACTGTTTAGGCTTTTGTTAGAATACTAGCTGAGGAGAGGCTTATCACATTTACAAACACAACACACAAAAAATAAAACAATCAAGTAACAAATTTCAGCAATTTATTTCCCTATCTACGAAGCAAATGTATTCTTGTTTACCTGAGGTACATCCTCCTCCTGCGTCACATTAACGAAATTCTCGAACATGGCTACCATTGAGGGTGCAGCTATTACGTGACAATTCACAAGATCAGAAAGAAAGCGCACCTGCAGAAAGAGAGCATTCAGATATTTCTCAATCATATGTTTCTTCAAAGCATGGATCAGCAAGAGATTTCATAAAGCCAGGCAAGAGCCATGTGTCAGGGTTCCAAGTAGCTCCCCCAACCAAAGAAGACTCCAAGGCTAGCGATTCCTCAAAGTTCCATTTTATTGCAGATGTCATATTGGCATATCTGGGAAAACCTGAATCTGAGAGTTCTGGGTTTTCTCCACCCAAAAGAAAGTCAAAGATCCATCCCTTGCACCCACAAGTCCATCACATGTCCAATCATTTCAACGTCCCAACTGGAGACGGCCCCCAGTCACTCCCATCCAGATGCAGGCTGAGTGTCCTTGACTCCCGTAGAAAAGAATGTTGTTATGGCTAATCCTCCACCGGCTCCTTGCAATCCCCCTTCCCATTTTCCCAGGCTCTAAATGTGGCAGCCCTGAAACTCCAATGAAAAAGATAGGTTCCAGGACTGACACCCTGCAGAAGCCTAGGATGCATCTGCTTCAGCATTTTTTACGAGGATAACAGGAATCCCAGGGCCGATATACAACTGAATAGATGGTTAAACCTCATTTATTAGAAGCTGTGGTGAGGCAGTGGTTAAAGTGCTAGCCTGAAGCACTCTGCCATCAGCCTAGAGTTCGATCCTGACGAGGCTCAAGGTTGACCACCTTCCAGTCTTCTGAGGTCGATAAAATGACAAACCCGACTGCAGTATGCCAATAATCTTATATTGTAAATCACTCAGAGTGCTGCAATTGCTATGGGGCAGTATACAAACCTAAATGCTATTGCGATTGCCATCAAATTTAGATCACCAAACCTGACACACCACTCACACTGCAGAGCAGTTATGACAAAGTCAGAAGAAATAAGGTGAAAAGGCTTAGATGGGTGTATGTATGTATGCATGTATTTATTTATTTATTTATTAGACTTATATACCGCTTCATAGGGCTTTCAGCCCTCTCTAAGCGGTTTACAATTTTTTTTAGCAAATTGAGTCAGCAACTTGCCCCCACAGTCCGGGTCCTCATTTCACCCACCTCGGAAGGATGGAAGGCTGAGTCGACCTTGAGCCGGTGAGATTTGAACCGCTGAACTGCAGATCACAGTCAGCTAAAGTGGCCTGCAGTACTGCACCCTAACCACTGCGCCACCTCGGCTCTAATGAAATGTATGAAATGATCACACGGAATTACATTTTTTATCTTCACAATCTGTGAAGGCAAAATGTGAGCTCTTCAAATATACTGAAAATCAAATCAAGTGAAATCTCTAAAGTATGAAAACAACTTACTAAATAGACAGCTTCATTGTACAGGTTGAGTTTCAAACATTCTTTCAGCTGACGTATCATGGCTTCTACAAACTCTCCGCCAAAATTGTAGTTCCTGGCATTCAGCAAGCCAACAAGAGTTGTGTAAAGGGTCATCCTTTGTGGTAGCACACGTGCACTGATTTTTTTTTCATAAAGGAGAGAAAAAACAGCATCACTTATTAATTCAAATCACAAGTGCCATCTCATTACCCCATGTGTGATTTTCAAATTACCTAGAATGCCTAAATTTTGAAAAGCAGTGTCTTCTTTGACAAGAAGTCTACTATATATTGGAAAAAAGATAACATGAGAGTCAATTCAGTCTTCATTTAACTGTTTAGGTACTGCAAATCCCAGTGGGAAATCACACAGAAATGTATATAATTATGGGAAACATTCTACTGTGTACGTAACAATATATCTTCCAATGTTTCGATCATAGCATTTACATTGCTTCAGATTCAGGTGTCAGTATGTTCTTTGAAAAGTTGAAAGGAGAAGGTCTGAGGAGCAACAGCTCAGGCAAAAATGTAATTCTTTCTTTGAGCTCTTATGAAAATTCCAGATGAAGCTGGCACTTGCAAATAAGCATCTCAACACACAGCTACAGAAAGCAGGTTAAACTGCAGTTACCAAGCCTGAACAAGCAGCAAGAGAGACCTATTTTGACACTGTCCTCCTCTCCACTCTCCTAATTAATTACCTTGCTAATTATCCCATACTGTCTTCTAGTTTCCCATTCCTTAAATGGGAAAAATATGTAGCCATACAATATATTCAACAAAGAGCTTTGAAAAGAAACCTTTTTCAAAAGTAATTACTTAAAAGCTTTTACTATAACTAATGTAGGAGATGACCAGGCTGAGTCTGAGGAAGGGGTCAAATGCGTCATCAGTCTTGAGGACCTTCTCGCCCATAAGAGATCTATCTCCAGCCCATCTTGAATTCTCTTGACTCTTATCTACCAGCTATAGGCTATGAACGTTAGTACTTCAGATTTTCTTGTGGAGCTTTAGTATATAATAAATCTATATTCTGTTGACCTGCCTGGACTCTTGATTTCCTGCACTTGACAATTAATGCATCATCACCTAGATCCATAAATCTTTTGCATACATACACTGTACAAAGGAGTCTCAGTATTTTGCTTTTGAAGTTTGGCAGATGTGCCTCCAACACCTTATTCACATTATCTACGTTACTTTCCAAAGAAGAAGAACTCTGAGGGGATAAGATATTAGAAAGTCGTTATCTTATTGTTATATATATATATATGTATATATGTTACAAAGACACTTCTCATTAAAATGTCCTTTCAGTAGCTACAGTAGCTCCAAAAGCTATCAATTAAAGGATACTCTACTGCTATTCTTTCCCTCCTTACCTAATTGCGTTATTGAAACACACACACACACACACACACACACAAAAAGGGAAATGTAAGAAAATGAAAAATAAATGTATTTTCTTGATCATCCCACAACACTGTTCAATAACAGCCTCATCTGCAAACTGGTAAACCTTCATAATAATTTAGTCTTTACTTAGATAAAGGGGGACTAAGTAGGGATTCAGATAGGGTCAGCAGTGACAGGATTGCAAGTAAACAAGACCACTGAATAATAAAAATCTATAATCCTGATCTTTTGAGAGTTTTCAATCAAATCAATGAGGATGACTTGATCAGATCAGCAGTCATAAAACATTTCTAACTATTAAGTAAGTGGAATGGTATGCTGAATCCCCGCATGCAAAGTTGATTAGCACAATATTATTAGAAACTTAAACATAGTGTAATAGTTTATTGCAGGTTCCATTTGTAATTGACTATGTAAAATGTTAAGGTCCCATTATAGGATGATGGTGCAAACATTCCACATAACTGCTAAGTAGTATTTGTTTATGGTTCTTGAAATTATTAAGGCAGGTACTCAGTGGGATCGTATCTAAAGGAGAAAACTCCTTTTTAAAAAATACCAAAAATAACACAGTACACAGCAAATTTATTCCATTTCTAAATATATATATTTGTGATATTTCATTTGTATTTGAGTGTTTATGTTATTCTCAGATAGGGAAACCTGAAAGATCGCAAAATGAAGCTGCTAGTCATTTTACCTCTTCTCCCAATGTGCTTATTAAGTCTTCCAGCATCTCTGTTTCAGATATTTTTCTTCTCTTGTGCTGTTGTTCTATTTTAGCGAGACAAAACATCAGATGCCAAAATGAAAATCCAATATGGTTGGAGACATTGTGGAATTGTAATATTAAATATCAAAAATGTGACATCTATATGTACATTTTCACAACCCATTCCAGGAAAATACCATAAGATACTGCACTGACATTTTATGATATTGATTTTAGATAAATATTTCTATTTACTCATTAACAAAATTCCCCCTCACATTCTGTTTATTTCAAACGTGGCTAAAATAAGTTGATTGTAACCATCCTTCCCTTTCATCCTTTTGAAGACAAGGGCCCCCTTCATCTTCTTTTTTTTTTCAGATGACCTTAGAGACTAAACCACAATCCCTTCAATTGAAGGGATTAGAAAGGTTAAAAAAATAAAAGCACAAGGCATATTATTATTTCGGCTGAATCCGGTGGCAGAAAGTAAAAAGATGCCGATCATGATCTTCTCTTCTCTTCCCTCATATCTGAAATGGGAGCTCAGTTTCTGGACTGGGCCAAAGCAGAATCAAAATTTTACGAAGAAATATACCAAAGACAAAACTAATGGATGTATTCTTATGTCCATTTTATAATCTAATGTTGTTATTTGGGCAGAATCCAGTGGCAAAAATTAAAAAGATGTCTGTATGAACTTTCATCTCTTTACACTGGTCTGGTGTTCACTGACCAAGAGTTCACAGATAATCAATAGACCAATATATCTGCTTCACTTTTCCTAATATAAGAAGAAAAGAACTATACAAATTTATAGATTCATATACATATACATACATACATACATACATACATACATACATACATGCACCAAGCCTGAAGAAGCCTGAAGATGACGAATGAGACTTCGTCGAAACGTCGCCAAGACATCTCCAATTTTACGCGGGAGAAAACCCGAATAACTAGAGACCTACACACACACACACACACACACACACACACACACACACACACACTCCTGGTTACATAGAATCAATAGGGGAAAAGACTTGTCTGCTCAAGGGCTCTAATGTAACATAGCTTCCAAAGAGCAATAAAGACAGTGAGTTCATCTCCGGCCTTGGCCATGAAAGCCAGCTGAGTGACTTTGGGCCAGTCACTCTCTATCAGCCCAATTCACCCCTCAGGGTTGTTGTTGTGGGGAAAAAGAGGAGGAACGTGTTGGGGATATGTTTGCGCTGCAAGTATACGGAGGCCCACCTGAATCTCAACCATTAAACTTGGAGGGGTTGTGTGTGATAAACCAACTCTTTTACTCTGCTCATTTTGTTTTTTGTTTTTTTTTAAGTCAGCTGTGCCAGCACATCAACAAAGAACTGAACAAAACAAAAAGCTGAGGTCCACCATTACAGGAATGACTTCATTCTTTTTCCAGTCCTGCAATTTGTTTCTATATCAGGTTGTATGTATGCGGAGGGGGCAGATGCTAACCACAGGTTGATCACTGAGAATAAATTTTAATTCAGATATAATCCTACAATGTCCCTGAGAAGTGCGAGATTTCCCTCTTCCCAACCAATGTCAGAAAACCAAGTGTAAAGAAGGAAATGTGAAATCACAGTTCAAATGCTGGGAAAAGCCCACCGTATGAAACTCTAACTGCCCAAATACATATACATATACACATGCTCAAAGTTATTTCTTTCTTCAATTCTCAAACCTATAAAGAGTGTCTCTGTGTTCAGAGTTTTTAAAATAGGCAAAATTAAACTGTAGACAGTTACACCTGCGATACTAACAGTGTTTTGTTAGAACAATATATAACAATGTACATTATCTATCAAAGGCGAAGCATCTTTCAGAACAATGGGTTCTTTCTTTCCATTCATCTAAACCAGTGGTACCCAACATGGGGCCCAGGCCCTACAGGGGGGCAATTTGATTTTTAATGGGGGCAATTTGAACCTTGTTTAAACCAAGTCAATGGCCTTTTAGGATTCCTCCGTGTGAGTAGAGTTCACTTTTTGAGTAAAGTAAGAATTATATGTCACAGGGCACAGGGCACCAGGATTTTAGAGATGCTTAGGTGGGGCATGGCCAAAAAAAGGTTGGGAACCACTCTCTAAACAGATCTGGACTGATTGCGAAGAAACATACAAAATCCTTGCCTGTGCACAAAATCTGGGAATTTATAATAGGATTGTGTAAAAAATGTCAATTTTAAACCTTGTTACAGGTTGGGAACCTGTCAAACTCTGTAACTACAAGGCACAGTTCAGCTTTCAGCAGAAGGCAAAAGACCTGAAACAGGGATTGGGGGGTGCCCTGGGTACATTATTAGGCTTAATGTACAGATGCCCCCTGCAAATACATTTAGTGCTGGTTAGTCCACCTGAAACGAATGTTTTCAGTCGATTCTCCCGATCACCCCGGAGAGAAATCGGGATCTGATTTTAAAAAAACGCCCATCCAAAGAGCTCCTGCATCTCTAACGAGGAGGCGCAAAGGTGGAGGTGGAGGTGGTGAAGGCGGCCTGGCGACGATCTCACCCTCCGCTTCCCTCCCGCTCTCACCGTCATTCTCGTCCCGGTGCCGCCTGCGCGACATGGCTCGATTCTCTCGACGGACCGGCCGACGGTCTCCTTCTCTCTCTCTCGGGGCGGAAAGGGGCAACCGGCGCCACGCACAGATTGCAAGCAGCCACCGATGTTCGGAGGGGCGCTCGCCGGAAGCCGCCGGCTCAGACGCTGCCGAGGGACACAGAGAGAGGCAGGCGGGCGGGCGGCAAAGTCGCGTGTCTGCTCTTCTCGGCTCTTCGTTACCTTCCGGCCCGGCGGCAGGTCCTTCCGGTGGGCTCTGGTGGGTGGGAGGGAAAGACCATAGAGGAGCTCTGGGAGTGGGACAGCATGAGAATGGAGCTGTTCCGGAGCAAGTCAAGGCTAAGTGACGGTCTATCAGGCGGGAGGTTTCGAGCATCTTTTTTTTTTTTTTTTGTGCTTCTTGGGGAGTGGAAGGGGTGGTGCTGGAAGCAGAACTTCTCCGATAACGCAGGTTCCTGCTGTTTTAAAAAGAAAGAGCGAGGGGATGAGCTATTATTTTATTTTATTTATTTGCTTTGTCTAGCATGTATGAGAAAACAAATATAAGCATGAATATAATATATAAACATATAAGTATAAGCAGGTATAAGTATATACATAAGAAATGGGTACAAATAAAAGAGAACATTAGGACAGGAATGTTGGGCACGATGGTGGGCTTATGGACGCCCCCTTTACGGACCTCTTAGGAATGGGGTCAGGTCCAGGGTAGACAGTTTAAGGTTAAAGTTTGGGGGTTTTGAGGAAGTAACAACGGAGTCAGGTAGATCATTCCAGGCATTGACCTCTCTGTTGCTGATCGTATTTTCTGCAATCAAGTTTGGAGCGGTTTACTCTGAGTTTGTATCTATTGTTTGCCCGAGTATTATTGCGGTTGAAGCTGAAGTAGTAATTCAAACGAGAACAAAACCCAGTGGGTCAATCCCCGATGCATCGCTCTGAGATTCCTTATTATGGGGAGATTCTTCTTATGGGGAAATGACTAAATCCTGTAAGGTTATTTCATTATTATTTTTTTCCATGGGGAATCACAAGGACTCTTCTGATAGTTATGAGCCTTGCATCAATGTACATTGGACAGTGAATTCTGATTTGGAAGAAGCGTAGAATATAAATGTTGAAATGCCTCCTTTGTAATTTAAAATACATAAATGATGTGGGAATGATTGAGATGCTAGATTGTGCATTGCTGAACAGTGGCAAGGTTAGAATATTTCAGTGATAGGCAGAGGTCATCTTATTTGCTGTGACTTTTTTTTCAGTATCCAGAAGTAAAATACTACATTAAAATCAGTTTAAAAAGAATATTTTATCAAGCATTTATCAAATAATATATTTAACTGTATAATACACAATCATATCTATCATTGCATAGATACATTCATATGTATCTGCAGTTGCTTGTAGGTTACAAAAACACATTCCAATTTTCAGGTCATCCACATATATATTATAGGATATAATGCTGTTTCAATAGAGCCATAAACCTGTAAGCTCCAAAATTTCAGTCTGAACCATGTGTATGCCATGGAGAATGCTACTGGGAGGGCTGATGCTCTGAAGATATGCTAGGAATGACTGTTGGGTCCAAGAATGGCTTCTTGAAAAGGATATGCACCTTGCTTTAAAGTTGACAGATCCAGAATGCAGGTAGCCAAAAGTCCACAGCCACAAGGACTCTGTCCACTTTCTCAGGATCAACCATCTGAAATTCCTCCCAGATGACAGAACTCAAATGTGTCTTGGGTCACTTGCAAATATCTGCCTAGCCAGAGTCCAACTCTGAGAGAAGGCAAGTAACTTTAACTGACAAACACTGAGAATATTCCTCAAAGTAGCCCTACAAGAACCAGCTCCTCAGGATGTCCTTACCCAGGAGGGATCTGATCAGGTGAAACAGGGCCATTGGGACTATCTCCTGATTTAATAAGAGTGGAAAAGTAAGTATGCTTTGCTACCGTCATCAAAACAATGTACATCTAATGAAGGTGCTTGTATACATAATCAGAATGTGGACGGGGTGAGCTTTATTATATGCCGACTTGGCATTAAGTAGCAGCAACTGGAGTCCAGAATCATCAAATCTCCAGAAACCAGGTCCTGGTATAAAGCAATATAGTTTGACTGATTATGGTGCTAGAAGTTTTTCTGCCCAATTCTTCTTGAGGTACAAGTCTGGCAGGGATTATTTGTATTATATTATCTGGCAGGGTGATGAAACATTTGCAAATGTTTCCCTCCTTACAGAGGTGAAATTCAGCAAGTTCTGACAGGTTCTGGAGAATCAGTAGTGGAAATTTTGAGTAGTTTGGAGAATCGGCAAATACCACCTCTGGCTGGCCCCCGAGTGGGGAGGGAATGGGGATTTTGCAATCTTTCCCCCAGGAGTGGGGATTTTGCAATATCTTTCCCCCAGGAGTGGGGAGGGAATGGGGATTTTGCAGTATCCTTCCCCTGCCACGCCCACCAAGCTATCCCCACAGAACCTGTAGTAAAGAAAAATGAATTTCACCACTACCTCTTTATCAACCGAAAATGCATCCTAACAAAAGCTCTTATCAATGCTTGATTTCATTCTTTGTCTTCCCCAAGCATCACTCTAAACAGCTTCTGTCTGTTCATTTTTAGAACTCTACAAGATCTGCCTGCACAGAAACCTGCAAGAGCAGTTTGGTCCAGCATCCCTATTGCTTCCTCCTTGAAAGTAGCAATGAAAACATCTGCTAAATTACATGAAACTGCAGTTTCCATAGGGCACTTCGTGTGGGCTGATCTAATTGGCCCTGCCTTCCTGTGAGAGGCTGCTGTAGAGAACTTTAGGGCCAAAAGGAGTAATCTGCCCATGGCAAAGGACTGATATTAACACCCCCCAAATCCAGACACAAATGCCGAGGCAAACAGATCTACTGTGTGACCCCATCTCCTGTGGGTTAGGCCATGATTGAGTTGGACTAGGTATTGGCTGCCATGGTGGCCATGGTACTACCTCAGACCCTAGGCCAGTGATGGTGAACCTATGGCACGCAGAGCCATCTTTTCGGGCACGCCAGCCATCGCCTGTTGCTCTTCTATGTTCCAGCGTGCTGGTCTTCATGCACGTGGGAGTGCCAGAAACCAGAAAAACAGCTCTCTGATGTGCATGCGTGCACCGAGAAACTGTGGCCAGCTGATCTTTGCGCATGCACACCAGAAAGTGAAAGATCAGGTGAGCGGTGCGCATGCTCAGCTTCCCAGCATGTGCATGCACGCTGGGGAACAGCTCTTCTAGTTTCCAGTGCTCCCATGCATGCACGCCAGGGAGCTGCTCTTCTGGTTTCTGGTGCTCCTGCACGCTCCCATTTTGGTACTCGGTGCCGAAAAAGTTCGTAAACACTGCCTTAGGCCCAGAGATAAGAGTTATCAAGAACTATAAAGGCTGGAGAGCTTCAACTCAGAGTTCAGGAGCCCAGACAGGGACACTGCTATACTGCAGGCAGGTTAAGTGAGCAGCAGTTCTCACTGATTCCAACAGCCCAACCTCACAAAAAGGGTTTCACATCCTCATGATTTCAGGGACAGGGGTCCTAGAAGACACTAGAGACAAATAATGCCAGCCTCCTCTTGCTGCTGTCCTGGAATCATGATTGATGACATACTTGAAACCCAGGAGGGCACATTTTTGAGACAGGAGTCTCCCTTTCAGTGCCCAACCAGGCATCAGTCATGCAAACTAGGTCAGCCCTTCATATGCAATCAGAATGTGAATGAGGTAACTTTATTACAAGTTAACCTGGCATTCAGTAGTAGCAATGGAAGTCCAGGCCATCAAAGCTCTGGAAACCAGGACCTAGGGCTATGCAGCTTAAGCTACTATGATGCTGGAAGTCTTTCTGCCCTATTCTCCTTAGAGGCACAACTCTTCGGCAGGGAACATTCATATCATATCACCTAACTTGGGAATGAAACATTTGCAAAAAGAAAAGCAAGAGCAAAGAGCATCAAGGGCCCAGCCATTTTATCCAAACTACAGAAATTTTCCAATGTTGAGAATAGACCCTTAAGGAGCAGCTGTGGGTGATATTGTATTCTCAAGAAGCTGAAAAAAATATTAACAAAGCCAGCCTTCATTAATGACAAAACGTATAAAATTCCTGAGTAAGCACTAAGGTACAAACAATAGTTAAGCTGATAAATCAAAACTTGGCAGACCAGTTTACTCCATCTGTATTCAGACTTGAGTTAGCCTCCTTGTGGTCAAAACTGCTTTTCTCACAGATTGATAGGTTTAGCTGGAGCCACCAACCTCTTTGTATTAGGAAACCCCTTCTCCACTTCAGCTGTTTGCCTGGATAGTTTTTAATAACCTTAATTGCTTAATTCAAGTAAAATATAGAATGAGCATTACAAATTAGATGTTCAATTCCAGGTGGAATGCTTGATATATTTGATCTCAAAAGGAACAATCAGTGAAGTACCCTTTGGTCATCGTAAGTCTAGGCTGCTTTACAAACCTGATCATTTAAACATTTTTTTAAAAATATGGAATATTAGGAAAAGTTAATCTGAATTCATATGTATTGACATTTGTTTTACATTATCATAGAATTCGTTCATATGTAAAAAAGCAAGCAAAGAGCCAATTATGTTTATTATCTATTTTTTATTTTTATACAAACAATAGGGAACAAAGCAGATGCTATGGCAAAGTCAACATTCAAACCATTTCAAAATTAGAAATCCACGCATTATTCCATCCCAATCACCCAGCAATCATAACTAGCATAAGGCCCCTACTGCCCCAAGTCATCCCATTCAAGCACTGTGTAGTTTATCTAGGACAACACAGTTAATGTATTTTCAGATTAAAAGATTGTTTTCCTTTCTTATCAAAGATTCCATCTTAAACTCAACCAGACGAAATTAAGTCCTATACAAAAAAAAAAGGTTACTCAGCCCTGGAGTGCACAGAACTGCTGAAATACAGCGAGTATGTGATGATCCAATTCTGCTGTAAATAGAAGGTTCTCCAAGGTCACCATATACTGTTGGATGATCTGATGATGCTACAGACACAAAAAAAGCATTTCGGTTAGGCTTGAAAATGATATAGCATGTTAAATAAAAATATATGTTTTAAAATATATATTCTCTTATTAATCTTTTCTCCTCTTTGATAGCTATGATATCTACAACTATACTATACATTATGTGCAACTCAAGTCAACAAAATTGAAAACAGCATCAGGATTTGAACTGCTAGGCGGTGGACAATCTTAATTATGAAATTAGGAGCAGGAAGTTTTCATCATGCCACCTGTTTTACATAGATACGAAGGGTTTAGTGGTCATTGTAAAATATTATTTCCTTTATAACTATTAGTGTGCAATTTCCAGAGCACCTGACAATAAAAGCAATCAATAAAAGTACTGTATAAAATAGAAATCATAAGATTCATAAACTTTTAATTCCAACAGTTTTTACAACCTTTACAAATAAATCAGAAAGACTCAAATTTCATTTCAGGCAAGCTTTTTTGAAAGGATTTTCCATAACTATGCCAGCACCATTCTCTATTGACAATGTATCTAATTTTAGATAAGAGGATTTGAATTTTATTCTTATTATTTAATTGCTTACTTAGAATCTTCAGTTAAAGACCAAAGATTGGGAGGCATTGACAGTCCTTTGCTTTAGAGACAACAGTGATCACATTTGTGCCCAAAATTCAATAGCAGAAATCATGGCTGCTTAGATAGATCATTACGGTTTTAGGAAAGGAAAAATCTTAAGTACCCAGTATCAATCTCGGAAGTGCTATGACTTAATTAGCACATGCAAATTATGCAAACCCATATGGATACATAATTATCCTCTGAAAAATATTTGATACATCTCAGGAAGGTATTCATTGGCTTCTCTATTTGAATATGCGAACTGAGATAGACTATAACAGGATAATCTCACTTTTACTAACCATGAGAATTCTGGTATCTATCAGACTTACCTGTAGGAAGATTTGCTGCAGCCTCTCTATACAGTTCTTGTACCAAGGTGTAATTACATCAATCCCTCCTGTTTCACATCGTACTAGATGCTCTGTTAGGATCATAATAAAACGCTGGAAGGAATAAAAACAGTGAAATTGTTGGCATTAGATTTGTAGACAAAATAACTTTTTTTGAGAAGACTTATGGAAAACAAACTCTCTGAATTAAGTAGGATATAATTTAGTATATAACATCAATATTAGTAACTGTGGTACTGGTTGCTATTTCCAGAATTTGTCAAATATACAGAATTTTAATTTAGAAATTGATGAAGCTGAAACACTTGTTCCAGACTTTTGCAATTACGTTAAGATTCTAAGATTGCAAGGGGAGTGAGGCTTAGTGGCTTAAAAACATTGTATTTGTCGGCAGGAGAAGGCTGACTCTTCGCATTCCAGTATTTTAAGCCTAGTGCTGCATGACAGCGTGAGCTCCTGTCTTTTGCCTCAGCTCCTGCCAACCTAGCCGTTTGAAAGCATACAAATGCAAGTCGATAAATAGGTACTACTATGGTAGGGGTAGCGGAGTAAGCAAGAAACCAACTGGTGCCGGCTCGGTCCAAATGCAAAGCAAAGACCAGCAGACAAAAAGACCAGGATAACACTGACACTCCTGCAGAACACGGTTACCTACTCTGTTTACAGAGATAGTTTGCTCCCTGTGATGCACCCTTGATAGCCCGTAAGTGTGAACTGAACAAACTAGCAATCTTAGGCAGCCAAACTACTACTCAGTCTTAACATTGTAGACTTTGGCTTTGATGTGCCGATGCTATATGCTAAATAAATCCAAGTCTACCTTTTCCACGGGTCCATCAATATGTCTGCTTTTACCTGGAATATTACAAGGAAAAGGTTTTTTTGTTCACTTTGAGCTGATTCAACTTTTTCTTGCAAGCGTTCAATCTGTTCTTCAATGGGCCAATTTTCCCTCTCATTCCTTCGAGAATCATCACGCTGGAGGGAAAGAGTTGAAATTTAAATGATTTTAAGATGTTTTTATAAATAATCATGGAAAACAAAACAAAAATAAACGGCACTGTTGCAGATATTGTCAAAAAATAGCTTGAAAGCACGCAACATGGTTTCCTGCTGAACACTGAACTGGCAATTAAAGTCACATTTGTTCTAGATTGGTTTGGTGTCTCTGTTAATGTTTTAGATTGTGTTTATTATTGTTTTAAAATATTGCAAGTCTATGAGGTAGAAACTGATGATATATCATTCATGTTCAATTATATAGGGGAGTTGATCACATTTTATCGAGCAACTTGCCAACATGGGGATTCAAAAAGTTAAAAGTTAACCAGCAATTAAAAGTATCCAAAGGCAAGAACGCCTGAGCCATAGGCACAACAGAAGGATGACCATCTCCGTCTTCCCATCCTGTTGCCCATCTCTGCCTAGCTCAGCAAAGCAAAACAAATCTTTAAAAAGTTTTTATAGCTGATGAAATATCTTATTTCTTCATACAGGCATGGGGAAAAAAGTGACCTACTCTTTTTTGTTGCTTGGCTAATCTTTCTTTGGCGTCTTCTAGCTCCTTTTGGATCATCATCACATGCTTGTTCATCTTACGAATGGTAGAGTGTAAGATCTCCCAAATATAAAATCTAGCAATAAAAGAAGCAAAGACAACTCTCATGTTCGGAGAAAATACTTCAATTGTCAGTAAAAAGGCATGATACACACTTGTATATCTAAGCTTTTCTCAGACAATGAGTGAAATGGATGAAAACACAAGGAGAATGGTGTAACTTTCTCTGTCTTTTCCCTCTGAGGAGAAATTTCAGTATCAGAATTGTGTAGGACTGTTTAAAAAAGCATGCAAATTTTCAATCAGATATACAAAATGTTGCTTACTTTTGGGAAATATTTTTAACTTAAGCAAAATTTCCCTTAGCAAGATCACTCACAGGTCTATGAAAAATATTTGAAGCATAACCTGAAGATTTTTTTTAATGTTTGGCTTACATGTATTTACCTTGTAAAATCATGAGATAGCTCTGGAGAAAAAATCCAGTTTGCCACTGCAGCACAATCCACAATCTGTGTTCGAATCATCTTATCCACCAGTACAGAAATCATCTGTGAAAATGAAGAAACTTTGCTCAGTTCATCAGGAGTGTGTGTTGCCATCTGAGCACAATTTTCAACGCAAAGCTCACAGACTGAAATCCCACAGGATCCCTCAAAGCACGGCCCCTCTATAACAGTCAGTGCCTGAGCTGTGCAGACCATAATTATGTATATTAAGGAAGGAAGGAAGGAAGGAAGGATGGATATAAATGTTCATTCTTACCTGGGGATGATTCTTCCATACTTCATACATCACTCTAAGAACGTGAAGCTTCCCTTCATCACTTTCAGCCAGAGTTCTGAGGGCTTCTCGAAATCTTTTAAAAACAGAAAGGACATATCCAAGGATATTAAGGAACAGAACAGTGATGGCAAACCTCTTTGTAAAGGTATGCCAAAATTGTGTGTGTGCGCACGACCACCACACCCACAATGCAATGCACCCCGCCCACCTGTGCATGTGGGTGACCACCCACGCATGCGCACATGACCCCCTCCCCTCCACGGGAGAGGCCGTTTTCACCCTCCCCAGGCTTCAGGAAAGCCTCCGGAGGCTGGGGAGGGTGAAAAACAGGCCCAATGGGCCAATCGGAAGTTTGACCTGTTGGGCCTGTTTTTCACCACCCCCAAGGCTCCGGAGGCTTTCCTGAAGCCTGGGGAGGGCAGAAAACAGGCCCAATGGGTAGACTGGAAGTTCGAAAATGATCACTTTCCGGCTTCCGGAAGGCCTCGGGGGAGGCCGTTTTCGCCCTCCTCAGGCTCTGGAGGCTTGGTGAAAACGGCCTCCCCTGGCCCTCTGGAAGGCGAAAAATCAGCCGGTTGAACTTCTGGTTGTCCCATTGGGCCTCTTTTTTACCCTCCCCAGGCTCTGGAGGCTTTCCTAAAGCCTGTGGGGTGCGAAAATGGCCTCTCCCGGGCCCCCAAAAGGCCGAAAATCACCTGGCCTGCACGTAGATGCACGCTGGAGCTGACGGCTCACGTGCCAGCAAATATGGCTCCGTGTACCACCTGTGGCACACATGCCATAGGTTCGCCATCACAATAGAACATGTCGCTCATTCTTACAGATCAATTCTTATGGACCCCTCTGATTCAACTGAGATTATAATGGCAAAGCTGATTGGGAAGAGAAGTGGACTGGTCTAGTCTCCCAATATCATTCTGAACTCTGGATCTCTAGTTTCGGAGACTAGCAGTTGACAAAGAGCTCTGTAACACAGCAGTTCTTCCTGCTACCTTGGCCAGCTACACATTACAGTACCTTTTGAATACTCAGCAAGTGAATTATACAACCATCCCTTCCCCAAAATCAATGCCAAGGTTAAACACACACATACCCCCATAGGTGAGGCAGAGGTAAGAGAAAATTGTTGCCAAAGCAATCTGAGAAAAATATGACTTAATTCCAAGTCATAGCAGAAGGCATGTGCCAACCCTTTAAAGCAGATGATACTTGGAACGCCAAGGAAATGAATGCTAATACTACTTTTGTTATAGAGTTACAGTAATAGAATCTTACCTCCCTGCCATTTTCTAAAGAGAACCAGGGAGGGTCTGAGATGCTTTCTCAAATTCCATTCCTTGAACTGAGCTGAGATTTTTCTTCTGACCACTGCCTTGGCTGCAGCTCTCCCTCAAAATTCTCCTCTCAGTTGACTACAGTATGCAAAAATGTTTCAAGACAGACATCTCCCTCAGTCACAGGACCATAAGAGGCAGAAGGCATAAAGCATAGCCAGACTTCAAAGATTCTGTTATTATTGCCAACCTTAAGAAAAGTAGTTTAGTCTTCTGATTGAGTTAATTTCTTGGCTTGGTTTACATCATGGGGCTGACATTCTCTTGTTGTATAATGGGACCCAGTCATCAGTTTTCTTCAGAGAGGTTGTTTTTAGTTTTGCTTGTGCCCAAGCTCTACCCACCACTCTACAATCTAATGCAAAAAGTGGGTTCTTCTGGACAAGCAAGCTTTTTTTACTTCCCTCCTGCAGACCTTTTTGGGACATTCTTATTAGCCTGTATCTTGGGCTTAAATATATACAGGCACAATGTTCTGCCACAGATCACAAGGAGGTGAGAAAGAACTGATGAACTTTTTGACTATGCTGTAGTGTTGGAAAAAACTGCTGAATGCAAGACTCATCTGGCTAGGTAGAAATAAAGGTCCCAGAGATCAGAGACTATTCAGGAAACAATCCATTTGAAACAATAGGATAAAAAAAGTAGATAAGATAGCTAATTTTTAAAAGAATAAAAAATAAAGGACAGAACACGCTTGCTTCTATCCTTTTCTTCATAAAGTTACAAGACAAATAAAAATAAAATGGCAACAACATGGGCACACTGACAATTTAATGTATTTAATGATAAATACTTACTTTCCCAGAGCACTGAAAGAGTGACTGAATGACTTTGAGGCTAAGTGCAATAGTGTCTGGACAAAAACCTCTATTTTTAAAGGGTTGAATGAGAAGCCTTCATCTGGAAAACAAAGTTACAAATACATCTGAATATCTATAAGCAATGTGGGCATTCACCAAAGGCTGAGAAGGACTGAGTATTTTAGTTGTTCTTTTTTTAAAAAAAACAACTGGTGAGGAAATTTCACAATAGGCTTTGTTTACAATCTTATTAAAACAAATTAAATCGTATTACATCAATGAATGAATTTCAGACATATACTAAGATAGATGATAAAACTGAACTGAAACTCTAAAATGTGGCAATTTTCTTCCTCCTATTTGAATTGTAGCTTCTCCATTTTCCCATGCCGATTCTATTGTGTCATTGTTTTTAAAAAACATAATGCAAAGGCACATTTGCTTATTTATATGTGTGGAGTGATGCTGGATAACAACAGTCCCAGGTAAATGCAGTTCTACTGAGCTAGTAAAAATTGCTGTGTGAAAATAAGAACAGGAGCCATATCCTAAATTTAACTAAAACCTAAGTAACTTTCCTGAGGTTTTGCAATATTTCCATAAATGGAAATTAGCAATGGTACAGATTAAATATCAGAAGGCTTACCATCGTCTTCTTCCTGATTAAGATTGGGCACATCCTTCAAAATGGTGAAGATTTCATCATTACTTGCTTTATTTTTAATGGCAATGCTTAAACAGAGTGCAACATTATATCCAGGAAGAGATTCTACACACAAAGAAAGAAGAGGCAGTTACCATCTTTGAAAATTGGGCATTTTATTACAAGTGAGCTTTTACATTGTAAAAGCATGTTAAATTTTCTTGGAAATCAACCATGTCAGAGAAATCACTACACCATATGTAAGATTGAATAGCAATAGCACCTAGACTTATATGCCACTTCACATTGTTTTTCAGCCCTCTCTAAGCTTTAGAGTCAGTACCCAACAATCTGGGTCCTCATTTTACCGACCTCAGAAGGATGGAAGGCTGAGTCAGCCTTGAGCCAGTCAGAATCGAATTGCTGAACTGCTGGCTGTCAGCAGAAGTAACCTGCAGTACTGCATTCTAACCACTGCGCCACTTCGGCTCTTATTAAAAAAAAATACTAGAGAGTTTAATAGCAATAGCAATAGCAGTTAGACTTATATACCGCTTCATAGGGCTTTCAGCCCTCTCTAAGCGGTTTACAGAGTCAGCATATTGCCCCCAACAACAATCCGGGTCCTCATTTTACCCACCTCGGAAGGATGGAAGGCTGAGTCAACCCTGAGCCGGTGAGATTTGAACAGCCGAACTGCAGAACTGCAGTCAGCTGAAGTAGCCTGCAGTGCTGCATTTAACCACTGCGCCACCTCGGCTCTTTAAGATGATTTTCAGAACAGAAGCCACATGCAATGTCCCCTTATGTTATCATGACCACTGGGCTTTGAGTGGTCCTTGGATGATACCATCTCATATCTGCCCATGGTTACAGCAACTTCCTTTAAATGGAGTTACCTACTGCCTTCCCCACCCCCCCTCACCCACCTGTTTTAATAAGACAAAATACTATTTGTCTCCAGCAGTAACAAATGTTTCTTGTCACAGTGCAAGTTTTTTTTTGTAAAGTGTAAATTATATAAATATCATCTACTACATACTGTTACTTTCGTCTCCGTATTTATAAATACATGCTGGATTTGCAGGAGTAAGAACTGAAAAACTAGCAGGAACGATATCTATTATTCGCTGATGGTAGGAAAGCCTGAAAAAAAAGATTTTGCAGAGGTTGATAAAATGATGTTCTTGCCGCAATTATGTCACATGATTATGGTTATACTACAGAGATAACCCAACCAATCATTCATAACCTGGCTTACATACATGCACTGGTGAAGCACCCTAAAGCTAATTATCTACACCCTGATCCTGAATGCACAGAAAAAGTTCCTCACAGAACTAGGACTGGGCCTGAACTATAATTTGTCAGAAACAGGGAAATGATAAGTTTCCTTCAAGATTTTAATACTATTTTCTTTTCTTTGTTTGAAGAAAGCTTGTTGCCGATCTCTGCTTACAAAGGGAAGGACAACAACTCTCAGAAGTGTAAGAGAATTTCTAGCAGTTAAAAGGGTAATATCCTTGGATTTAAGAGCAAAATACATTTTGCAAACGTGGGTACTCAAATAAGGGTGCTAGAAAAAGTTAGGGGAAAAAATCTTCCTATTGCCTTGCTATTAACTTGATTAACTGGAAGTGCAACCCTCTACCCACACCTCTAAAATGCTGGAAATGATTTAATAATCTGAAGAGCATTCAGTCTTCTGCAATTTTATTTTTATTTTCTTGCTAATTTAGTTCTCAAATGAATCTTGTTTTGAAGCAATGATGGAGCCTAGAAATTAAGTCTAAACAAGCATGTTCTCAGTAAACTATAAAATAGGAAAGAAATGGCCAAAGGATCAATGTTGTGACCCAGCAGAAGTTTGCTGTGAGTTGAGTCGGGATGCAAGATTAACAATGCAGCTGGGGCTCGTTAGTGTCGTCTTCTGGTGATAAAGGACGGATGGTGCCACACCCTGGTTGCAGGAGTCAACGTTCATCATTCATCGGTCGTGGTTTGTTTGTGAGAGACACTTGGAGAAGTGATTTGCGTTCTGTAACCCTGATTCAAGGAGACACTTGGAGAAGTGAATTGCTTTGTAAGAGTTTTGCTTTGCATTCTGTTATCTTCTTGCCAGAGACTTTATTTATGTTTATTTTTGGGCTTGCAGCCGAGGACTGATAAAGTTATTTCCTTTTAAGTTTGTTGGCCTGTTTTCTTTGAACAAGCGAAGGAGGGGGGACAGAACAGATCAGTATGCTCCTTCTGTATAAATCTCAAGTAAGTTCCATAGTTTTGACCACAGGATGCTGGTTTTGGACTGCAGATTTTAACTAGAGAAGGAAAAAAAACTTTCCTAGGTGAGATTTGGAGGTGATTATTGGAAATCAGGTATTGAATTTTTGGTTAAGACTAATTTACTGTGGAGCTGAATTAAAGAATGTGCTACCAAATGGGACTAGACAGAACAGGATTCTAATCTCAGGACTTCAAATCATGTTTGATCCTAGATGCCAGATGCCTTTGCTGCTGTCGGACAACTACCAATGACATTGGCACTGCACCTGCCTAGTACAACATTGCAGTATTGGTCGCTCCCCTGAATATTTAGGCCAATTAATCCTGGAAAAGGCCAAACTAATAGTAAAAGAGGGAATATGTGACACTGATTTCTAAAATGGTATCACCGTGCCCCAGAAGTCTATTGCTAATTGTCAGACAGATGCAAGCTCTCTAATGTGAGATACTTATACAATTGAACACTAAGCAAATATGGATAGCTTTTTCTAGAGCCCAGTTTGATATGCCATGCCATCAGCTCAGTGGTGGGTTACAGGCATACCAGAGTCTGCCCCGAGCACCGAGTACCATTTCACTACGGTGCTCTGGAGGGCTCACCCGTGCTCCTTATCTGTCTTTAAACCCTTCGGCACTTCTGCGCACACGCACGGCATATACAGAACCCACATGACAATCTTCCAAGAAGCTGGAGTGTCACGGAGGCTCACGGAGGCGTTGCTGGACAGTAAGACGCATGCGCACGCTGCACGTGTGTGTGCGTGCATTCATATGGAGGACGTCTGTACCGGTTGCAACGGGATCCGAAACCCACCACTGCATCAGCTCTACTGGAGATGTGACTTCTGTTCATTTATTGATCTTACTGTTTGAGCAGCTTGCTGTTTGTCTTATGGACTAATTGGCCATTGCCTGGGGAATTAATCTGGGTTTGCTCATGGCTGGCTTCGGTTGGGACAGTTATAAAGCCGGGTGAAGAGACTTTCAACCCTCCATAAATCACACTGACATGTGAGTGTGAGTGAGTGGGGCATACTGAGTGTTGGTGTTAATGCATTCAGGAACCTTTCCCCTTCTCTTTATTCCTCCATGTCTTTAATTTCGTTGGCTAATTCTATTTTATTCCTTTTCGGTACTTGCATAATGCCACTTATAGCATGGTGGATATATATGTATACAAATGCTGCTATCTCTCACTCACCTCATGCATTTTTCCAGTGCTTCTCTTACAAACTTAGGCCTGGGTCTGTCAAGATCCTCAGAAACAGAATCTGACCTACATATAAAAAAAGATGGTATTCAGAAAACACTCACTATCACAAGGGAGAAAATCAGCAACTGATATAAGTATAGTATTAAGTGCTTTAGACACTTACAAACTGTTGTTACGTAAGGACTGCAGAATACCCGAAAACATATTTTGTGTTTGAATCTGAAGCACAGCATAGTCCTAACACACATAACCCAAATAGCTGTCAGAAATGAAAATGTGCACAAACATATATACATTCATGTTCATGCATATACACATATATGGAATCAAACACTTACCAATCTTCCCAGCTCCAACGGAACTCAAAATTACTAAGATGATGGGAAAACCAATTAATGAACCTTGATGGGAGAAACAAAAATCTGTAAATTTATTATATCAAAACCTTTTCATTTTGTACTGCTATTATTGACATTATATTAAAATATATAAAATAATTGGTGGCCAAGTCTGAGTAGATGAAAATTCTTAAAAACCAAAGGATAGAAAATTTCCAATTTATAATCACACAGTCTTTTGAAGCGTTATCTCAGAGGCATCTACATGCTTTGCAAATGCCTTGATAGTGCTGCAGTTCCCGCATATTCTAAGGTAGAGTCCTCAACCCCTAATTCATGGACCAGCACTGGGCCTCCACATGTCATAAACTGGGCCGCATAAACAAGAGAAGCTCCATCTGCAAGATGCAGGCAGCAGAGGAAACCACGCTCCCTCTATCCATAGAAAAATCTCTCTCCACAGAACCGTCCCTGATGCCGAAAAGGTTGGGGGCCTCTGTTCTAAAGTACCTTTTTTAAATCATTTTCAAATAATTAGCCCTACATCCAATAATAATTGGGTAGTTCTCTTCTAGATTCTAATATGATTGTCCAATTTTTATCAGCAATCTAACTTTACAGTGAAGTCTAACAGATTAATTATGAATGCCATATAAATCAAAACTGAAGAAGATTCTTAGGAAGAGGAGCCAATGTCCCCACGGTACGGATGTGCAGTCTCGATGCTCTGAGACTACAGCCGGTACTTTTGCCACTGGGGGGTTCAATCGGACCTAAATCGTCCCGAAGAGATGGTGAACAGGAAGAATACATCTTGCTGATCTTGGGGATATCGCAAAATCCCTGAAAAAAGCAAGAAAAAGTCTTCAAGCTAGTGGCTTATGCTGATGAAGTGGAGACGGATGGCTATGGAACGGAAGGGAACAGAAAGTGAAGTGTGATCATCTGGGGAATTCTTTATGTTTTGGAAAAAATAACTGCCCAAAAGAATCTCTTTTTTATGATAAACTAAACCCATAACCAGAAGTCAGCGGCGAAATTGATCTTCATTGTTTTGTTGTGGTCAGTATACATTTTTCTTCTTGAAACTATTGAAATGCTTTTCGCAACATTTTCTCTCCCCCCCCCCCCCTGCTTAAAGTGAACGGACTGGTTTTTCTTCTTCGGCTTCTGCTTTATTTTTCAACTCAAGGACTAAAATCTCCCTCTCTATCTTAACAAAAATTGCCTATTTGCTATTAAACTCCATTTAAGAACTTTGTTCCTACTAAATCTGAGTCAACACAAGAAAGTGAAAAAAATACTAATTTTGCTGCTCAGAAGCTTAATGTTTTCGTGCTTCAAAGCTCTGTAACTAAAAGTGATAAGAGTCAAGGCTAAAATTGTTTACCACAGCTGTTTCTTGAGAGCCTTACTGTGAGAAGTACTGGGTACTGGGAGAAGGAAAAAACCCGGAACCTCTCTCTTGTGAAGATTAAAGCTACAATGGCAGTAATTTACAATTTGGAACATGGGACAATCTACAGAAGAGGAAGCTTTAACTTTGCAAAAGATTTGGGATGCAATTCAAGAGTTATTGGTAACTTGGAGAATTGACAAGAACATAGAGTTTATACCTGAAAAAAAATGAGGGAGGTGGAGTTCCAAAAACTGAAGAGAAAAAGGAACACAAAGATAAGAAAACTAATGAGTTGATTTCTGAATTGAAAGTGGTTGAAAGCGAAAAAATGGGAGTTTGGAAGGGGGAATTCGATGGCCTGGAGCTTTACCCCAAATTTCAAGGCACAAAAGAAGAAAAAAAAGAAAAAATGATGGTTTCAAAGGAAAAAATCTTAACAGAAATAGGATTGCAACTAAAGATAAACCAATTAAAGTAACAAAAGGGCGCCAAGATTACCTGAGAGATCCAATGGACAATAAGGTGCGGAGAGATGTCCATAAAAACTTTACCAAGGAAATAAATAGAAAATTAACTCCACAAATGGCAAAAGAAATAAGACTACAGGCCTTCTGGAAGGACACAGGTTGATATATGAAAATCAATAATAAAAAATAATAATAATAGCTGAGTTTGATGATTAATAAGTAGGAATTTAGTAACTCTTTAGATTGCTTGCTTAAATAAATAGTTGATAATGGTAATAAGGTATATTTCTATGTTGGCTGGAGGTGAGGAAGCTGGATATAAGTAATAAATGATTATGTTACAAACATTAATGATAATAATAACAATGATGAAATGACAAGACTTATAGTTAATGACATATATATGTACTGGCTTAATATATGGAATTTGGATAGAAATTGCAAATAATGATTTGGGGAAAAAAGGTTTAGAAATTTAAATAATTAATTTTTATTTTGAATATGTTATAAAGGTATGTTATTGGATATATGAAAGTAGTTAACAAAAAATTTAACTAAGTTTTATAATTAGTAAGTAATAATTTAGTAATTTATAGATGGTTATGTTAAAAATAATTGACAAGGTATACATATATGTTGGTTTGATGAGAAGAAAATAGATATAACAGTAAAGGATTTTTTGTTAACCAACATTAATTATAACAACTAACAATGGAATGATAAGGATAAGGGATACAGTTAATGATACATACATGTACTATCATAACAAAAGGAACGTGGACACAAATTGTAAACAGTGATTTAAGGAGAGAAAAGGGCTTAGATATTTTGTCAACTAATTTTTGTTTAGAATATGTTATAAAGGTTTAAGGCTATTGCATGACTTTGTAATAATTAATGAAATGCCATTAGGTGGTTGTGTTTTTTAACTATGGATTATTCTAGGCAAAAGGACATTAAAACAATTTCAGTTAAATGAGAAAGTAAGACTCATTAAGAACTTTGATATTCGATACGAATGTAAGTAATGACTCTGGAAGAGATGCACGAAAACTAATTGTAACCAATTGACACACTTTCTACAAGATGTAATGTAAGATGATGATTTGTGTGTGTGTTGTTTGTTTAGTAAAAATAAAAAAATTGTTTTTTTAAAAAAAAGAAGATTCTTGGATGACATGTGAAATGTCTTCAAGGAAAAACAAAATCCAGTTGACTTTTAAAAAGATCTTTGGGCCATCTACCGTAAGGAGGTTTCAGAAGGACGTAAATTATTGCAATACTAATTCAATAAGAGGAATGACCTAAAATATGGAAGCCTGTAAAAGCAGGGGCATTTTATAGCTATCATAGAATTTGTTGTGCTAAAGAAACCCAAGTCACTAAATCCTCAGAAAAGTAGATGAGAATGTCCTTACTCACCGATCTACGCAGATAGTATTCATTGTATCTAAGCGCATATACAGCATTTCTGTGGCTTGTGCAAGCTGTCATTTTTCAATTAAGGTTTAAATTGTTTGTTATAATGCTTAATTACAACATGGTTGAAAACAGACCATTATCAAAAGGTATTAACTGTTACAAGAGACTTTTGGAGGAAAGGATACAACTTGAGGTAAAGATCCAGGCTGAAGTTTACAGAGTTCAATAAAAAGTGTTGTGTACATGATTTCCGTGTGAGGCGGAACGGGAAGCTGAAACAACTCAGCAAAAATTACCTGGGGAAAATATGAAATCAATATGATGAAGCACACTTTTAACAATAAAATTATACCAACTATTTCATTCTCAGAAAATTCCAATGTTAAAATGCCCCATTCCATTCCCACAATGGGCTTTCTAGATGAATCAGAAACGGTTTGAACTCAAGATAGGTGATTTCAAGCTCTATTCTGAGATGAGGAACTATTTGCAGACAGGAAGATCTGATAAATAGAATATTTACCTCAACAATGTGGTAATTCAGAGGGATCTTGTTGTTTCCTGGATAGCTTGTTAATTGAGCAGCACTACAGAAAAAGATAGGTGTATAATTTAGAATAAAAAAGGCAAGCAGGAAGCAGGTAGCAAAAACGTAATTTTTTGGGCTATGTGCCGGGATCCATTCCTTCCTTTTTTTTTTTTTCTGCAGGAAGCAAGTCTTAGAAATAGTTGCCAAGAGTTCTGTCACCTTGCAGTGTCAGTCCCTCTTTGGATAGACTGATACAGAAACAGATAATGACAGCTCCAGATGCCATTAATAACCAGGGAAGGAGTTCCTTCAAAATCACTATTCACAGTTAACAAGCATGATGTAAATCTGCATTTTAAAGCATTAACATACAGTTTTAAGGAACACTTCTCAATCTGGGAGAACAGATCAATATCATTTTTCTAGGCTGTTTTCCTCCCCCAAATACTCAAATTTTATATATGATGGCTAATGGCAGTTCAATTAGACCAATTTAATTTCTATCTCTCCCTCCCTCCCCTTCCTGACAACAGTGCAACACAATCAGTTATGAATGCAGACTTCCTACCAACAATTCTGCTTGGACAAAACCGTAACTGATTTATATGAAAAAACTTTTAGGGTATTGCAAAATATTTTGGATTATAACATTTTTGCCACCGTATCCAATCTGATTGAAATGTTGACAATGATTTACCCAAGGAGGGCATCCAATGAGGAGGCTGAATTAAATATACATGGAAGCAAAGAGCCCTACCATGTCTTTCTCTCTTTCCAAAATGATCTGATGATGCAGTGGAGGTTTTCTTCGATCACAAATCTTTCAACAGAGTGGCTCCCAGGCATGACTGGTCCCTGACAAAAGAAACAACAGAGGTTAATTTATTGGCCTGAAAATCCACCTTCAGCCCAAAAAAGCATGATGCATGGTCACATATTGGCATTATAACATTTTACCAACAGTTTTAATAAAGTAGTTTGTGGGGATGTAACCTTTATAATGTACTTTTTAGCATACAGAAAGTTTAGTTCTGGGCAAGGGAGAGGAGAGGAGAAGAGAAAGAAGGGAATAAGAAGTGGTCAGAAACCAGTAAACAATGCAATTTCGAACATGATAAACTGTCTGAAATAGAACCGTGTACAAATGATCCTATCACTAAACATCCTATTGCTAAAATGTTAAAATTGGAAACCGAAGATGAACTTGTTAAAAACTGTATAAACTGGGCAAACAATTTTCAATATAACATACCAATTTATCAATTGGAAAATATGTGGATAAAGGGATGAGATTTACCTTATGCTCTAATCTCAAGGAGAATTTCTATAAAATGATGTATAGGTGGTATTTATGCCCAGAGAAATTGTCTAAAATGTATAAATGATACCCAAATGGCTGTTGGAAATGTAAGACTCAAATAGGAACCCTTCATTATCTTTTGTGGACTAGTAAAAGGCTAGATAATACTGAAGAGAAATTAGTAATATAATTCAAAACATTTTGAAAATTAATATACAATTTAGACCAGAAACATTTTTGTTGGGATACATGAATAAAAAGTGGAAGAATCATATAGTGTTATATTGCTTTATATCAGGGCTCTCCAAACTTGGCAACTTTTAAGACTTGTGCACTTCAACTTCCATATGGCTGGTTGAGGAATTCTGGGAGCTGAAGTCCACAAGTTTTAAAGTTGCCGAGTTTGGAGATTCCTGTTCTATATGATAATAGCAGCACAACTTCTATAGACTCAGCATTGGAAAGATCCTGCAATACCCACAATAGAGAAATGGTCAATAAAGATGACTATGGCTAAGTTAATGGCCCTCATGAGTGAAAAATCATTGAAGATAATCATCTGTATTGGAAGCCATTTATGGACTTTTTGCAGGAGACGCAAAAAAAAATAAAATTTGACATATAAATTTGATAACTGTTAAAATTTATTTTCTCTTTTCTTTTGGGGGGGAATGGATATTTTTATTATCATCTTAAACTAAAAGTCGAAAGTGTTTCTATATCCTTGGAAAAAGTCAGAAATCATTCTTTGTATATATTTGTGTCTTTTTTTTTCTTTATACTTTTTCACAGTTCTATCCCTACTCTCCTTTTACTTTTGTTTTTTATTGTTAGCGTATGTTGTTTTTAATGTGTATGTTTTTTAAAAATGCAATAAAAATATTTGATAGAAAAGCCAGTGATCTTCTATAAGCACAAGGATACTTAGTATTTTCATTTAGAGGTAGCCTTTTCCTGTTGAGAAACAAAATGGACAGAACCTCAAAAAGCAGTGATACATAAAGGGACCTATTAGAAAGACAAAGCAAACCCCGAATCATATCAACCCTGCTAAAGAATGAGAAGCAAATTCTCAACTATTTTGAGACAAAATAACGACCCAAACCGAAACCTCAGAAGGCAAAGGTATTGCCTTGGCAACAGATATTATGTGGAATCCACCAAAGAAGAAAACATTTCACTTCCCAGCAGACAACGCACTATAAGGATGTTGCCTCCCAACTTACTTCAGGATCATCAGTATAGTCAAACATTCGGAAGGTGACTCTTGGCATCGGGTAAACGGAATCTGCCGTGTGGGGTGGGGCTGTAAAAGGAGGCAGGTTGTGCTGCAGTGCTTCACAAAGCACACTGTCGAACGCCAGGTATGGCCTTGGGATGTGCCTCTCTTGCCAGTGGTCCTTCTTCATTTTCTGAATCTGAGCCCAAAGGCAATCTAAGTACTGGAAGGCAAAAGCATCCATCAGATATTTTCATATTTGGAATTCAAGGATGTTCCCAAAACCAGACCCAATTTTCTTAGGAACCATTTCAGGAGGGGAAATTCAGTATAAAGAGAAGGCAGGGAAAGTCATTAGAAAGACTTTCTCACTAGAACAGTGTCAACTTCATGTAGCCAAAACCAGAATTATGCATTTGCCCTAACATTTCTTCAGATGGACGTGAGTACAGGAATTCAAAACCCTAATCATATTCACCTCTTCTTGGGGATGTGGTTTATCAGCGGACCAAACTTGTAGCATGGGTACATGAGTCTTCTGACGCCGTCTGCCATAAAAAGAACATAATCATTTTAAGGCTACTGATAATTGGTTTGCATTTCAACTCAGAAAGATCCTGAAAGAAAGAGATAGTATGGCTCAATTGACAGGAGACATTGGGAAAAGCATATGGCTGTAAAAGTGTGCATAGATACTCTTTGACATATGCCAGTAACGCAGTCTATCCTTCATGGTCTTAAGTTGTAACACCACTCTTGTGGTGGACATTAAAAGTAGATGCTAGTTTTCAGCAAAACTGTGGTCCTATGAGTATGGGTCACTGCAAATGGCCATAAATGCGAACGAGTTGCCAGATGTCCAACATATGACCATGTGGAGTCGAGATCAAAACTTTGGAACTAGATTGTAAATTCCCCCAGAGAGACCCATCATAACTCTGAACAGTCGCTAAATGATCAGTAATATATTGAAGGCAATCTGTATGCATTTTCAGGTTCCTAACTAATGTAGGTTTTTGGGAGAGTTGGTTTAGTTACCATGTAGAAAGACGTTTGT
The DNA here is from genome assembly GCF_051295495.1 of Thamnophis sirtalis. Lineage (NCBI taxonomy): Eukaryota > Metazoa > Chordata > Lepidosauria > Squamata > Natricidae > Thamnophis > Thamnophis sirtalis. The sequence continues at coordinate 102,696,619 of NW_028261385.1, read as the reverse complement.
ATAATCAGAGAATTCAAGATTTACAAAAATTCTCATGTCAGCCCTGTAATCACTTCAGATTCCTTTTTAAGCGGCAACACCTGCTTACTGCTTTCCTTGAATTCCCACACATTGGTTTTAGTTCTGCCTTCAGGGTCAATGGAAAACAATTATGTTTTCTGCAGAGAACACATATTTTTCACAAATTTGGAGATTTTACCATTATTATTCTTGAGCATCTTTCTCCATACTAAGAATGCAGAACCATTTTAATGTGCTTTTGTTTGAAAAAGGAACAATACTAACTTGGTTTCCACTGAAAAGCCTGAAGTTATTTATTACCTCTGTATTTAACAGTCAAGAAATAGCATTCCCTGCAAATTTATGAAGTCTACAAGTTCTGTATCCATGCTCTATTAAGGCATAATGATGCAAAGTTACAATTTCTCTCATTTTCTTACTTCAGATAGGTTTCAACAGTGGACAAGATCTGCTCCATTTCAGTATCCTTTTTCTCATACAGCTCCTTCCCCACCCAAGGTAAGGATGACAGAAATGCATACACGTACCAGTCACACCGCACCTGTTAGTAAAAATATGGATAAAACACCATCAGAAAATAGATCTGGTTCTTGCATTAAACGAAAAGCAAGTGAAGACTTACAGGAAGCACTATTTATGATTGCACAACTCTAACTTGATGTTATGATGACTTTTCAAGAGCAAAGCTTCAAAGGCCCAGATTCATATGGTTACAAGTCTCTGCATATGAATAGTTGATTTTGATCATTTTAAAACATCCTTCACAAAGGTATACGGGAGAGTACACACTGAATCAGCACAAAATAATGAAAAAAATATAGGACAAACACCCCACCCACCCCCATTTTTCTTATGTTATGCTGATGCTTTAGTATTTACATAAGCATTTTCAAGGAATTATTTCACATGTTGTTTCTCATTGAATTTAAGATGTACACTTACTCTCCGGGGTAAATGAAATCAGCCAGGTCCAGGCAAACATCTGTCAGGCATCAACCCAATAGATATGATTAAAAGGTTTTCTACACATCTAGATTTTAGAAACGTTTAAGGAGCCACATTGCAAATCTTTTGAACTTCAGACTTCAATTTGAGATGGGATACAATGTTAATGACCCCGTTTGCCTGTCTAAATCATGGGCATGTACCATTTTTATTTTGTTGTACTTATGTTCCCTCTGAAGGCCACGGAAGACTGTGACAATGGCACCAGAGGGCACATGGCCAAATGTTACAGCTTAATGTTTAGGCTTTTGTTGCAATAAAAAGTTGAGGAGAGGCTTACCACATGTACAAATACATTACAAAAAAAGTCTGTGGAGATTCTCAGTCATCCAGGTCATGGTTGCCCCAAAGGTGCTCTCCCCCCACCCCAAAAAAGTAACTCATTTATGACTTGGATGAGAAGTGAAATATCTTCAAGGAAAAACGAAATTGAATTGCCTTTTGAAGGAAAACAAAACAAATTTCAGCAATTTATTTCTTTACCTACGAAGCAAATGTATTCTTGTTTACCTGAGGTACATCCTCCTCCTGCGTCACACTAACGAAATTCTCGAACATGGCTACCATTGAGGGTGCAGCTATTACATGACAATTCACAAGATCAGAAAGAAAGCGCACCTGCAGAAAGAGAGCATTCAGATATTTCTCAATCATGTGTTTCTTCAAAGCATGGATCAGCAAGAGATCTTATAAGGCCAGGCAAGATCCCTGCAGAAGCCTAGACTGTATCTACTTCAGCATCTTTTACTGGGATAACAGAAATCCCAGACCAATATCCAACTGAATAACACTTAAACCTGATTTATTATCAAAATACCAGAAGTCTAGATCAGGAGATCGCAAAAACTGGCATCATTCACATTTCCGATCTGCTATGAAAAAGAAGAAATAAGCCAGTGAAAAGGTTTGGATGGGTGTACAGTATTATATTATCATACGAAATTGCATTTTATTTATCTTTACAGCCCATAAGGTAAAATGGTGAGCTCTTCAAATTTACTGAAAACCAATCTAAATATAGGTATAGGTTATAATTGTTTAATGATGGTTTAAAGCTACGATGGCCTTGGAAAAATAGTTTTGCCACTTATCCTCACGCTGATGACTGTCACATCATCCACATGGTCACGTAAAATTGGGGCTCTTGACAACCAGCTCACATTTTTGTGCATGTGATCGCGAGTTGTAACCTTACCAGTCAGTTTATGACAAGCAATATTAATTGGGAAATCTGGATTCAATTAACCACATAATTTGCATAATAAGCATGTGATTTGCTTAATAGCTATGGTAAAAATGACCATAAAGTCAGATTCAGCCATGTGATGATTCTCTTAATGTCTTAATCAAACATCACAGCAAATGATTCACTTGAGAATGTGATGAGTGAAATTCAAGTCTCAATTGTGGGTATGTCGAAGATAACCTGCAAAGTCTCTAATGCAGGGATGTCAAACTAGTGGCTCATGGGCCAGATGCGTCATGTGTAGGCCACGCCCACCCCAGCTCCACAAAAGCAAAAAATGTCACGATACATCACATGATGCAATCGAATTTGACACACATGCGCTAAGGTATGAAAACAACTTACTAAATAGACAGCTTCATTGTACAGATTGGCTTTCAAACATTCTTTCAGTTGACGTATCATCGCTTCTACAAACTCTCCACCAAAATTGTAATTTCTGGCATTTAACAAGCCAACGAGAGTTGTGTAAATAGTCATCTTCTGTGGCAACAGACGTGCACTGATGTTTTTTTCATAAAAGAGAAAGAAAGTAGTATCAAAAAAATAACACTGATCAAAACTGTGATCTCATTACTCCTATTTATAGTTAATTCAAGCTATTTGGGATGCATACCTTTTGAGAAGAAGCAGCATACCACATTAAAAATAAAGGTACTGCTAGAGCCAATTCAGTTTTCATCCAATGTTAATACTGCAATTCCAACTGGGAAATCAAACTCAACTGTATGTAATTATGCATAGTCCTCCATTTTGTTGATGTTGTCCCCCAATCCCAAATTTAATTTAGTTTCAGATTGAGAAGGCAATATGTCCTTGGAAAGAGGTCATTAGTTGAAAGGAGAAGATGTATGAGCAACAAATCAGACAAAAACGTAATCCTTTCTTTAAACTCTCATGAAAATTCCAGAGTAAGCTGGCACTGCAAATCGCGTCTCAACGTATTGCTGTAGAAAACAATTAAGAGAATTGTATTGCTGTTACTGAGCCTGAATGATCATCAATAGGGAACCATCCTGACGTTGCTCCTCCTCTCTGCTCTCCTTCCTAATTATCTCATATTGCTTCCAAGTTTCAAAGTTTTTTTTAAACAGGATAAAATATGTAGGTATACAATATATACAAAAATGCTTCGGAAAGATGACAATTTTCAAAAATAGTTATTTAAAAACCTTTACTGTAAGTAGCGTATTATCACCTAGATCCATAAATCTTTTGCATACATACACTGTGCAAAGGAGTTTCAGTATTTTGCTTTTGTAGTTTGGTAGATCTGCCTCCAAAACTCCAGCCAAGCCTTCTATTCTACTTTCCAAAGAGAAAAGACTCTGAAAGGGAATGAAATATTTAAAAAATCATTATCAAGCGTATTATATAGAGATTTCCTTTCTCTCCATGGACTAGAAGGTTTTGGAATTCTCCTTCTCCCACATTTAAAGAGATGAAGGTTTTCTTAATAAAAGGAATGTATCAAGTTCTTGGGATGCTTCTTTTTAAAAAATGAAGTAGAATCTCATTAAATTTAATCTTGGAAAAACTCTGAACCTATGAAGTAGGTCTGCATGACCCCTGGGGATCATCCCATCACACCTTAAGTTTTTGAGGCTATTGCCTCAGTTGGAAAATTCACTCCTTCTTTCAAGGAGTGAATTAAAGAAAAGGAAGCATAACCCTTCAACTTGGTATATTGCCCCTTAGCAAATATGTCATTTGACCAGTGAATAAATATAAATTTGCTCACGCCTAATATAGGCAAATGTGTTCATTTCTTAACTAGTTCCAATGATGATGGTTAAGAGGAAATAGATGTTCTGAGGCTGGTCAGGCTCAAAAAGTTAGGTCCCCTCTGTTCTTATAGAAAATGGCTTCATCTTTAATATTTCTGAAGACCGCTCCATAAAGGTGCTGGCTCTGAATGATGAGAAATAAATATTCCTTTTGTATGATAAGTTGATCAGCAATCTTTGATGAACTCAAGTTACCCTTATTCCTGGTTAAAAATGATACTAGTGTAACTTGTTAAATTCTGTACATTAAAATAAAAATCCTTTACCAAGGGAATGTAAAGATATTCATACAAGCACAGATTTTAACAACAGCAATGATAAATAATAGCTGCAGTGCCATCGAATTAATACCGAATATTCATACAAGTGTAACCTTATACATTATGTTTATATATTTCAAAAACAGCAGTAATTCCTCTGTGTAGCAAAAATGTGGAAATGAAATTTCGTAAATGTAACTGTAAGACAGTATTTTCATTTTCTTACTCTCACTAGTAAATTCTGGCAATGCTCATCATATTCTATTTCTTTTCCTTTTTATGGGCTATTTTAAGTCACTATTTTTTCCTCTACTGAAGCAAAACTGTATAATTATTGAGATTTTACATGGATAAAGTGTATTATTAACAGAAATTCAGATATAGTGAGCATTGACAGGACTGCAGTCCAACAAGGCTACAAAGTAATAAATATCTATATGGTTGAGAGTTTCTAATATAAAAATACTGAAAAACTCTAATCAGTCCACCAGAAACAGCTGATCAACTTAGCAGGCACATACAGCGATACCTTGGCACTCAATTGCTTTGAAACTCATCAAATTTAGTACTCAATACATTTTAATGTGAAAATTTTGTCCCAGTACTCTTTGGTACTCAATGACAAACTAGAATTTGTCGATGTTGGTTGCCTTGTGACTCACTACATTATTCCTCATGGGGAAAAATTGTTGGGTACTCATTGCTTTTGGTACTCATCACGCCTCCCGGAACCAATTAATGCTGAGTACTGAAGTATCACTGTAATATTTTCTTACTATTAATTAGAAAACTGAAATATCAAGTAGAGTGGAGTTGGCTGCTGAAACAGAACACCATCCATTCATCCAAAACTTCAATATTTGCATTATGGTTACACAAAGAAACCACAAAAATATAAAGGTGCTAGTCTTACATACCTTTTCTCCCACTTTGCATATTAGAGATTCCAATCGTTCTGCAATAGATACTTTCCTTTTCTTGTATGGTTGTTCTATTTCAGTGAGACAAAATAGAAACACTGTTTCAGGAGCAAAAATGAGGTGCCAATAAGGTGTGAGATGTTGTCTCAGTTATAGTACAGTAGTAAGATTCAAACAGGCTGTACTGATACATATTTCCACAATTTATTCCAGTATAGTGACATATTATATGATGCTACATTGAAATGATCCCATTGTTTACCTAGAAAAACCAATTTCGTTGTATTTAAGTACAATGACAATAAAGATTATACTTATACTTGAAAAAGACTTTTTTTATTCACAGTTCGGTTCCACAGCTTTTGTCCTTTTAAATTATTTTTATTTGGAATACGATTACAATAATTTGTTAATTAATAATAACAGAAATGTTTTTTTTCCTCCTCTTCCATATTTTTATCTTTTTTTTACACTAGCTGAAAACACTAAACTGCCCTATATGCTGCACTAGAATCCTTTCAACTGAAGAAGAGGTAAGAAATAAGTACAATTATTATTATTGTTATTATTATTATACAATTGTATTACAGCGGCCAGTTGTTTCACCGGATTTGGCATTGGTTACTAGTCGGGCCCCACCCAGGAGCCTAGGACGTCTTAACGTATTTTTGTAATATGCGTGTGGATCCAAGCAGTGCGGCTTTTCGCATTTGACTGATGGTGATTTTGTCAATTTTTTACTGTTTTAAATGTAATTCCAGTGCTTTTGGAATAGCACCCAGTGTGCCAATTACCACTGGAATTACCACTACTGGTTTGTGCCATAGTCGTTGAATTTCAATTTTTAAGTCCTGGTATTTTGCGATTTTTTCATGTTCCTTCTCGGGGACCCTGCCATCACCTAGTATTGTGATGTCTGTGATTGTGACCTTATTTTTCTCAACCAGTGTGATGTCTGGTATATTATGCGCCAGTATTTTTTCCATTTGTATACGGAAATCCCACAAGATCTTGACCATCAGACTTTCGGTGACTTTTTCAGGCTGATGTTCCCACCAGTTTGTTGCTGTTTTAATATTATAATTTTTGCACAGATTCCAATGGATCATTTGTGCTACTGAATTATGCCGCAATTTATAATCAGTCTGCGTGATTTTTTTACAGCAGCTGAGTATGTGATCAACAGTTTCATCAGCTTCTTTGCAAAGTCTGCATCTGGCATATATGCTGCCCTATGCTGCACTAGAATCCTTTCAACTGAAGAAGAGGTAAGAAATAAGTACAATTATTATTGTTGTTGTTATTGTTGTTATTATTATACAATTGTATCACAGCGACCAGTTGTTTCACCGGATTTGGCATTGATTACTAGTTGGGCCCCACCCAGGGGCCTAGGATGTCGTAACGTATTTTCATAATATGCATGCAGATCCAAGCATGCAGCTTTTTGCATTTGACTGATGGTGATTTTGTCAATTTTTAACTGTTTTAAATGTAATTCCAGTGCTTTTGGAATAGCACCCAGTGTGCCGATTACCACTGGAATTACCACTGCTGGTTTGTGCCATAGTCATTGAATTTCAATTTTTAAGTCCTGGTATTTTGCGATTTTTTCACATTCCTTCTCATCCACCCTGCTATCACCTGGTATTGCAATGTCTATGATTGTAACCTTGTTTTTCTCAACCAGTGTGATGTCTGGTGTATTATGTGCCAGTATTTTGTCCGTTTGTATACGGAAATCCCACAAGATCTTGACCATCTGATTTTCGGCGACTTTTTCAGGCTGATGTTCCCACCAGTTTGTTGCTGTTTTAATATTATAATTTTTGCACAAATTCCAATGGATTATTTGTGCTACTGAATTGTGCCGGAATTTATAATCAGTCTGCACGATTGTTTTACAGCAGCTGAGTATGTGATCAACAGTTTCATCAGCTTCTTTGCAAAGTCTGCATTTGGCATCATCAGAGGATTTTTCGACTTTGGCCTTAATGGCATTGGTGCAAATAGCTTGTTCTTGCGCAGCCAGGATTAGTGACTCTGTTTCTTTCTTTAATGTACCTGTTGTTAACCATAACCAAGTTTGTTCACTGTCCACTTTATCTTTTATTTTTTCCAGAAATTGGCCATGCAGTGCTTTGTTCTGCCAACTCTCCATTCTTGATTTTATCACATCTTTTCTGTATTCTTGTTTCGTCTGTTGGGCCTTCAGTAGATTTTTGTTCTTTACTTCGATTAATAGATGTTCTTGACTTTCTTTTAAATAATCAGCCAGTGCATGTTTTTCTTCTTCAATTGTTTGCTTCACTTGTAATAATCCTCTGCCACCTGATTTTCGGTGCAGATATAGTCTATCAGTATCACCACGTGGATGTAAACTGTAGTGCACTGTCATTAGTTTCCAGGTTTTTCAGTCCAAAATGTCCAAATCAGCTTGTGTCCAGTTAACTATACCAGCTGTGTATCTTATAACTGGTATTGCCCAGGTATTTATGGCCTTGATTGTATTTCCACCATTCAATTTAGATTTCAAAATTTTCCTAACTCTGTTGGTGTACTCTCGCCTGACAATAGTTTTTACTTCTCCATGCTTGATGTTATCCAACTGCAGAATGCCTAAGTATTTGTAGGCTTCATTTCTGCTGCATTTAATTAGTTGGCCATTGGGCATTTCAATTCCCTCACATGTAGTGATTTTGCCCCTTTTTATGGATACAGTGGGGCATTTTTCCATGCCAAATTGCATTGAAATATCGGTGCTGAATACTCGGACTGTGTTTGTCAGTGATTGGATTTCTATTTCTGACTTTCCATAGAGTTTCAAATCATCCATATATAATAAATGAGAAATTTTTTCGGCTTCTTTGGCTGTTTGGTAGCCTAATTTCATTTTTTTAAAGATTACTGATAGTGAGATTATCGCGATGATGAAGAGGTGAAAGTGAATCACCCTGGAAAATTCCTCGCTTGATATTAATCATTCCGTAGTTCTCATTCCCTACTGCCAACTCAGTTCTCCATTGTTTCATCGCCTTTTCAGTAAAGGATGTAATATTTTTGTTAATGCCAGTTGTTTCTAAGCATTTTATGATCCAACTATGTGGCAATGAGTCGAATGCCTTTTTGTAATCAATCCAGACCATATTCAAGTTCGTTTTTCTGTTGTTGTTGTTGTTGTTGTTATTTTATGTAAAATGCAATGGCAGAAGGTAGAAGGGTGCCCACCACACCCTTCTACCTTCTGCCTTCTGCCAGGGTGGGAAAACAAAAAGCCACATTTTACAAAATGAGCAATTCACATGAAAGGATTCCCAAAAGCCCAAAAGGAATCCCAAGTCAAGCTAAAAAAATTTAAAATGTAAATCCAAAGTAAAAAGCTACACATTTTTTGCTAGTCATATAAACTAACACACTCCAAAGAAAAAGGGGATTCCAGAGAGGGAAAATTGGGTGGCAGGGGGGGGGGGGATTAAGTAAGCAAATACAAACTAAGGAACCATTTACATTTACTCATCATTTGGTTTAATGCTAGGAGAAAAGGAGCTCAAACCCAACCAAGCTAAGGTGAAAATGGAAGAAGATCGAAACCTATATAACACATTTTAAAGTTATCTGTTTACAAGAAAGCATCAGGGAATATGCAAACCTTCACATGACTTGTCAAGGTCCAGTAACTAAGTAGGGCATGTACAATTTTAATCAATCTAGTCACTTGGAAATGAAAACATTAGCTGCCAAGATCTCTTAGTCTTCCATGCTGCATCGGGGTAATGTCTCTAGATGCCCATGTAGATCACATGGATTCTATCCACATTTCATTTACAGTGCCAATTGTTTTTTCTTCCATCCAATTGTGTATGATTCCCAGAGATTGCCTAGCCCTAGAGTCATCCCTGCAGTTTTCTTCACAAGATTTTTTTTTCCCAGAACGGTTTGCCGTTGCTTCCCAAGCTCACCCAGATGATTTTATACCTAAGGAAGGACTACAAATAGTCCTTCCTTAGGTATAATGGCTAATGAGCCTTCCAGTTACATTCGTAATCCGAAGATTCCTAGGAGTGAATCGCATAACTTGACCGCGATCACTTTGTTTCGCCCATGCATTTGCTAATCGAACACCCTAGTCATTAAGTGCACATGAGGTATTTCAAGGTGGAGAAGGCCTCCCCCGACCCACTGAGATACCTCATGCTCCCGCCCCTGGGGTCCCCACAATTGCTCCCTCCTACTGTCCTGCTGTGCCAGGTCACTTACCTTGTGAAGATCTGTCTTCTCTCAGTCTCTTTCCCACGGTTTCTTTGCCTGCTTGCACTCTCGGCACAAAGAGTGCTTGCAACAAGATTTTGGGACAGCAAAATTGCCTTGCTTCAAGCATCCCACTGTCTTGTAAAAGCTCTTCGCGCTGAGACTAGAACAGTGTGAAAGGCATTTGCAAGACGATGGGAGGCTTGAAGCAAGGCGATTTCGCTGCCCCAAAGTCTTGTCAGCTTGCAAGTGCTCTTCGGCCAGCACTGGTACAGGCCTCAGTTTGCAGAGAACAGAGGCCTAAATTACTGTGGTGCGAGATCACGTGACATTAGTAGTGTGATATTTAGCCCTGTTTTCTGCAAATGCCAAGAAGCTGGCAAAGGAACCTACGGCTCGCTAGATTGTCACAAGCTGAGTCTCCACAGAGCCAATGGCTGTGGGAACCTGGTCAGGCAGGGGGGAATAGGTAGAGCGAATGTTGCAGCGCCTCTGCTGTCATTTGTGTGAACGATAGCCGTAGTGCTGCAATATTCATAATTTCAGAACTGGATCATAAGTACCTGGGAGGGACTCTAGGTCATAACTTTGAACGGTTGTTAAGTGAGCTGCCGTAACTCAGGGATTACCTGTATTGTATAATTCATAGTCTTCCAGTTTCTAACCACAATACTAAATTGGCTCTAATATTAATAATTTAATATGTTGTTATAAAACATTATTTTTTTTATTTAAAAAGAGTAAGAGAAACACAATAGCTTTCTTACAGCCATATATAATTTTGAATAAATAAGGAATTGCTGATTATAAGTGCCCTACATTTGCAGAAATCTTGAGCAGCACAGTCCAGAAAATGATCTTGTCATTACTAAGGCTAACAAAGCACTTTCGGATGCCTCTTCAGAAGGAAATTTTACAGTAGGTTGGGTACTGGGAAAGCTCACATATTCAACACTATCACTATTCCTCCAAAGAGCATATGATTTATGTTTGTTAAACTGATTATTAAAATCATTACAATAAGCTCAAGAATCTTTCAAACAAAATGCTCATCTCTTTGCAACAGAGCAAGTATTCACACACAATAGACAAATCTCTCTGCTGTTATAAAAGGGAAATAACACTTTTATGCACAGATTTATAAACTTCTTATAGTTCTGTCTCTTGGTTGAACAGAATGAATAGAGGAAAAGGCTTGTTGGCACAAGGGCTGTAGCTTAAATTCTCAGACAGCAACAGAGATATTTTCCCTTCATTTTGACAACATCGCCATAGTTTGAAAAAGTTGGGATAATTTACTGTCTGGCTCTATGGTCAGAAGCTAGGTTTCTTGGTTATCTCATTATTTATAAGTAATATGCCCACATTATATACTATGAATATCTAGCTACATGATATACTGTATATTATGCATTTCCTCCCTATAAAAGGAGGTACCTTACTTTGGCCAAATAAAGTTGAAAGTATTACTTTATCCATGAGATGACCTGAAGGTATCTATATAAAAGTCGGCTCTGTTTATAGAATCTGCTGCCTTTATATAGCTGGTTAAGTGGGAGAAGACTTGACCAAACTTGTGATTTTGCCAACCTTTTTTGCAATTACTTGCAAGTACACAATGACCTCCCTGGATCTCAACCATAAAATGGAATGGGAAATCAAACTCTTTCGCTCAGCTCATTTGTTGAAAAATCAGCTATGCCACCCACCAGAGCTACCCAGAGAGAACTGAACAAAACAAAAAAGTCCTGCAATTCATTTCCATATCAGGTTGTATGTGCGTTTGTGGAAGAAGGGAATGCTAACAACTGAAGACAGGTAGCACAAAGCAGCAACACACAATTGCAAAAAGAGCAAACAACAAATTATGGCTGTACTCAGTTTAGATATAATCCTAAAATGTGCTCAGAAATGGAAGTGTATGTTCTGCTCATCATAACTAATGCCAGAAAATCAAGTGTAATCATGATCCAAGTGCCGGGAAGAACCCACTGTATGAAATATGGCCTCTGAATGCCATGATATGCTAAAGGTTATTCCTTTTTTTGATTTCCAAGCCTAGAAAGAATACAATACAATACAATAGCAGAGTTGGAAGGGACCTTGGAGGTCTTCTAGTCCAACCCCCTGCCTAGGTAGGAAACCCTATACTGTTTCAGACAAATGGCTATCCAACATCTTCTTAAAGACTTCCAGTGTTGGGGCATTCACAACTTCTGGAAGCAAGCTGTTCCACTGATTAATTGTTCTAACAGGAAATTTCTCCTCAGTTCTAAATTGCTTCTCTCCTTGATTAGTTTACACCCATTGCTTCTTGTTCTACCCTCAGGTGCCTTGGAGAATAGTTTGACTCCCTCTTCTTTGTGGCAACTCCTGAGATATTGGAACACTCTATCATGTCTCTCCTAGTCCTTCTTTCTATTAAACCAAACCTACCCAGTTCCTGCAACCGTTCTTCATATGTTTTAGTCTCCAGTCCCCTAATCATCTTTGTTGCTCTTCTCTGCACTCTATCTAGCGTCTCCACATCTTTTCTACATTGTGGTGACCAAAACTGAATGGAGTATTCCATGCATTCTAAGGTGTGGATAGTTAGACCTGTGATACTAACATACTTACTGTTACAACAGTATATAATTGTGTACATCCACCAAAGGGGCATATCATTTGAGAGAGAAAGTTAAATATAGTTGATTAGAAAATTGTGCAATAAAATTTTATTTCTCTTAAGAAATTTATCTCTCTCAATTTTTTCCAGAATATTCACATTACTAATCCCAGGCTCAAAAGTCTATAATAATAACAATCAACCTAAACATCTGGCTGACTGTGCAACCAACCATCATAACTGTTATACAACAACCCAGACGTTACAATTGTTGATAAGACAAAAAAGGCAGGGTAGTAACAATAGGAACATTGGATGCAATTTTAAAATATCAGGAGCACCAGTTGAAAACCATCAATAGTGACAAAATCACCATCAGTCAATTACAAAAAGCAGTTTTATATGGAATAGCTTATGTCCTGCGATGATACCTTTAATATAATAAAACAAATGGGAAGACTCAGTAAGAGGACAAAAATGGCAAATACAATCTAAGCATCTCTCTGACTATGTGACTAACTATAATTGTTTTTGTTCCTAATCTCAAATGGAAACCTGCAATGGATTCTCTACATTGGAATATTGACATCTATTTGCACATATAAACATTCCAGAAAACTGAAACTGGAATGTTGCAAGGTAGAAGTTTCAGGTCGCAGAAATAAAGAAGGCCTCCAAACAGTTCAGAGAAAAGTCTTCCATATCCACCCAGGACGCTGCGACTTGGTTTTATTCTGGCATTCATCTCTGTCTCTGATGTTACAGAATTAGCCTGAATACAAATATTGTCAAAGGCCTAATCTGTCTATTTTTTCAACTGTATAAAACAGAACCCTGGGTGAAAATAATCTCCTTCTCTTCAGGACAGATAATCTTCGATTTACAACAGTTCTTTTAGTGACTGTTTGAAGTTACAACAGTACTGAAAAAACTGACATGACAGTTTTTCACACTTACAACCTTTGCCACATCCCCATGGTCACAGGATCCAAATCTAGATGCTTGAGAACTGGCTCATATTTGTGATGGCTGCATTGTCCCAGGGTCATGCGATCGGTCCCCTTTTGCAATTTACTGCCAGGCAGTGTCAATGGGGAAGCCAGATTCACTTAACAACTGCAGGCATACCAGGCAAGAAAGGTCATGAAATGGGGGCAAAACTCACTTAACACATGTCTCATTTAGCAATTTCGGAATTCTGGTCGTTAAGTCGAGGACCATCACATAAGGAGCCTAAACAGAACAGGAGATTTTTGCCCATGGCAAAATCTTGCACGCACTAAAAACTCCCGACTGAAGAGCGCTGGGGCATCTCCACTTCAAAGCTCAGACACAGCGAGCAGAGCGGGTGTCCCCCCCCCCCTCGACTTGGCCGATCCAAGCACAGAAGATTAAGTGGCCCAACCGCAACTTCGGCTGCTTTCTGACTCTTTCAAATGGCCTGGAGGGAGGCGATGGGGATGTCACCATGGTTTACCGCGTTTCCTTCCCAGAAGCGCCTCCGGAGAGCGCCCAGGTCCGCTTCCCTTCCCTCCCGCTCACCGTCATTCTCGTCCCTGTGCCGCCTGCGCGACATGGCTCGGCCCTCCCTCCGGCTCGGCGGACGACCTTAGGGCGCTCTCGAGGGGGCCGGGGGCAGAAAGGATAAGAGCAGCAACCGACACTCGGGAGCGTTCGCCGGAAGTCGCCGTCGCCGCGCAAACGCCCCCACGAGAAAGGCAGCGAGTGAGCGAGCGAGCCACTGAGCGCGAAGCTCAGCTTCTCTCCGTCCTTGGTTGCTTCCGGCCAGCCGGCAGGTTCTTCCGGTGGCGTGGGGGGGAGGAACCAACGAGGCGTTCTAGAGTGGGACGAAATACGAAAGAAGTTGTTCCGGGTCAGGTCAAGGCTAAGGGACGGTCTACCACTTGAGAGACTTCCTGAGAAACGCAAACACACAAATTTGTCGGTCATCCAAGTCATGGTTATTCCAAAGGTGCTTTTTCAAGAGGTAACTGGACTTTCTTTGTTTTGCTTTGAAGACATTTCGCTTCTCACCTTGGATGAGAATGGCTTCAAGGAAAATCAAGAAAGTCCAGTTGCCTCTTGAAAAAGCACATTTGGGGGAAACATAAAACAACACACACACACACACACACACACACCTCCCCTTCCGTAATATGCAGTGAATGTTTGCTGTTGTGCTTCTTTAGGGGAAAAGAAACAAAACTCCCCTGATAATGTAGGTCTCTGATGTTTTAGTGTTTTAAAGAGAGGATGTGGAGATAGCTATACAAACTGAAATAAATTCAGTCAATCTTCAATATACAGCTCTGATTATTTCTTCTTATGGGACAGTAATTAAATTCTGTAAGGTTGTGTAGAAAATTAGCACCCACCCCTCCTAGAAGAATGAAATATTTTGAGAAATATTAAAAAAGCAATATTATATTTCCCTAAAGAAGAAACATGCTTTTGGAAAGCAGCCCCCACCATTGTTAATAGCCCCTGCAGGACGGGGCCAGCCTGTCTACAAGACAATTAGGCCTTCAGCTCCAGGGTGATGGGATTAAGGCATGACCCTCCAGGACATTATAGGATTATCTAGCAGCAGGGTTTACTGCATTGCAAAATCACTTGGAGACATTACATCAGCCCAAGGTTCAACCAAACTTGATTCAGACAAACATGACTCCACATGGGAGTGTGACTACAGCCAATAGAATACATATTCTTGCACAGGAACAGAAAGCTCAAGTTCAAAGCCAAAGAAGGGGTATATATACATCTCACTCTCCATTCCATGTGTTCAGCTGCCTAGGACTTCAAACCCATGTACTCCTGTCCATCAATAAAGTATCTTTCCAATCAGCCACCATGTTTCCAGTGTCCTTCTCCCCACTTGGAACTGAACCAGATGGATATTTCTTCCAACAGTTGTTTCATTCATTTTTACATAGAGAATCTTCTCATGAAGTTTATGACCTCAATACATATTCCTACAGTGAAAATCTGATTTTAAGAAAGGGCAGAATATAAGTCTTAAATATCTTCTTTATACTTAAAAATAGAGACAGTTGTGGGCATGATTGAGATACTGAATTACAGGTTGCATTACTTCATAATTTTTTTATCTTTTCTAAAAACCATTACAAACCAAAAAACCCAAAATAGAAAAACTTTAAAAATGTGCATTAAAAAGGACAAACAGCAAAATTATATATATTTTAGCTTTCTGAATAAAATAAAAATATTTTTTTTATCTTATGTGTTTTGAATACTTTTTCTCTCTTAACTATGTGTCAGTGGAATGGAATTTCTGTGCTTTAACCATGCAATCTATGCTTTAAGTTTGTTGTGTAACATGCTATTATAGCTTATTTGAGAAACAGTTTAGCATTAATAGGTCAAAATGAAGAACTTGTATGGTTGCAATCATGATTATGCTTGTTTGAAGAGTCATTTGATACAAATTCTGGGATTATTACATGCCAACCCCAAAAATGCTGCCACTTTAACTTACTCCTCCTCCATTTGTATGCTACAGTTTCTTTCGCCTGCTATTTGAGTTTTCTGAGAATGAAATTTATACATTAAACTTGTCATGGTTACAAGCTCTGCAATTTCCCCTCTCCTCTGATCAATCTTGTCCAATTCTCTCAGAGACACCCTAAGCAAGTTCCTGCACTTTTCTTGGCAAGATTATTTAGAAGTGCTTTGCCATTGCCTTCTTCCTAGGGCTGAGAAATTAAAGCCTTCTGAACATTTTTTTTGTCTCTTAACCACTGAGTTCTTTTTGTTTCTCCTCCCCCCCATTTATATTTAGGGAACTTACAGGATTCATCACCTTAATTGTTTCTACTACCTTTTCTATCTCCTTACTACAGCCACAGTATATCTTTTAGGAGTTCAAAATGTAATTTTTTGTGTTACAGTGCAGGTAGTTTTGCAGATCATACAAAATTCTGTTCATTTCTTGAAGAGTAGAAATTATTTTCTTTCCTTGAGGCCCAAATACATTGTACCCTCCCTCCCCTCCATTTATCTTATTCCTTGTTTAGTCAGTTGCTCAAATGTGAGGTTTGAACATTCTTTCTGATTAAGTAGCTTAGTTGATATCCTGACATAATACCGTTTTATTTCCTTCCCAATTTGTTTCTTCAAGCAAATTTCCATTTTGAATATTTTTGTCTTTCATAGGAACTTGAGAAATGTTTTTCTGGTGTCTCTGAGTGTATCTTTGTCACTTAGATAAGACGGGCTGTATAGAAATGTGATTAATAAATACACAAGTAAATATGACTTACCTTAGGTATTTTATTCTAGAGGTCTTCATCAATTATTTAATTCTCATTGCTTGAGGAGTGCTAAGGCTCACGTATTAATACAAATGCACTATGAAGGATATTAAAAGAAGCATAATCCTGTATAGTTCCAATCTTATCTGCATCTATTGAGATAGACATAGCTCTGTGGCAGACTTATTACCAGACACAAGGATTGTGACTTATATTTTCTATGTGCATATTAATATGCTATCCCAATGAAATTTGGCTTCCTAATGTCACAGAAACACCTTAGACCACAGCAAACTAGATTAAACAAGAGTGGATGAAACCTACACATTCAACTCAACTCTTTGGACTACAGGGACATGTTCATGGAGTTTTCCTGAAAATATACTCAAATTATTCTGGATTTCTTTGTTCTGAGGGAACAGTAGTGTTGTTAAAAATATATACATACCATCAGTACGTTGGTGATATTCAGCTATATAGGATACCTCTGCTCTGGGCCAAGCAGATGATGCTATAGAAATGTTTTCCAGGGCCTGGATACTGTCTGAACCTGAATAGGAAAATCTGGTTTATAACACGTCTGAGTGCGGTTGGTTTTAAACCACCTGTATCTGGTGATTTGAGATCTTTAATTCTGGCTGGGGTGACACAGTTGGTGTGCAATCTGGAATTCTCTGGGACTCTTGGGTCCTGTTCAAAGGCATGAGGGCCTTTGTACATCATATGCTCCAGCTGCACCCTTTCCTAGATAGGGGGTACTGTTCAGTCACTCATGCCTCAGTCATCTCCCAATTGAACCATTTCAATGAACTCTACATGCGACTCCCATGAAGAATAGTTAGAAGCTACATTTGGTCCAGAAAATAGCAGCAGCATGGCAGTAGTGTATAGAGGTGGGGTGCACCTTAACAACCAGTTCGCTGGCTGGCATGTGCGCCTCTTTGGGGCTGAAACAGAGGTTCAAACATGCCGTTAATTAACTCAGCCAGCTCTGGTGAGTACACCAGGCACAGCATGGAACTCAGCTGGGCAGCCTGGGCAGGGGGGGAACGAGCCGGAAAGTTAGTAATAAATGGAAAGGATAGGAGAAGGGTGGGTGGGCAGGCCCAGCCAGTGATCACAACTACAGGTTTGCCCAAATCAGTCCAACCAGGCACTGGGCCACCACTGGTAGTGGGCGCACTTTACATCTATGTAAAATCATTGTAGGCTTCTGGCTAAGGGGGTGCATGCTTGAACGGTGTAGGGTTTCCTGCCTAGGCAGGGAGTTGGACTAGAAGACCTCCAAGGTCCCTTCCAACTCTGTTATTCTATTTTTATTTTAACATCATTCTAGAAATTGAGGGCAGTCACAGAAAAAGCCCCTTCCTAGTCCATATAAATGAGAAAATGTAAAAGACAGGACCTGAAGCATGCCATCCACTCCCTATGGGAGCATGTGGGAGTACAGATGTACTTGGTAGAAAATGATCCCACGAGGGATCTTGTCCCTGTAGAGCCATAAAGGTGAGAACTGCCACCTTGAATTGCACCTGGAAACCTACTGGAAACAAGTACACAGTGTTGTTACACAGACAAACCAACATGTACTATACTTGCACTGCTGCACTCTGGATGAACAAAAGCTTCCAGATAATCTTCAAGGGCAGAGTAGAGTTTGTAGCATTAGTTCACAACAGAACAAACCAGCAGAGTTGGAATGATCCTTGTAGGTCATCTAGTCCAACCCCCCACCCAAGCAGGTGACCCTACATCATTTCTAACACATGGCAGTCCAGTCTCTTCTTGAAAGCTTCCAGATATGAAGTTCCCACAACTTTTGAAGGCAAGCTGTTCCATCAAGAAGTGACTGAGTGAGTATGAGCAAGGCCTCCTAATCCAAGAATAAGCATGATTTGTATTTCATGCCTCCTAATCATTACAAAACTTTTAAAATTAAAATGCTTCCATATTTTAGTTCTCTAAAATCTCAATACTAGCTGTGCTCAAAGGGGAAGATTACCCACTCAAAGGTGCTGGCTGTATGAAATATTTCTTTGAAACGGTCCCAAGTACTACTCCAGAATAGTTACTGAGGCAGACACACAGGCAGAAGTCTTCTATGGGTGGGCTTAAAAAAATTATTAGAAATTCTTAAAGAAAATCCTTTGGGTGTAAGAAGAAAGCAATATAATTCTAGTTTTAAGTGAAAATAAAAAAGAAAATTTCACCTATTAACATTGGGAAAGCACCACTGTACTCTAGTTAAAGGGAGATGGGTCGTTAAGAAAAGAAGGAAAGGTAAGGAAAGGAAGGGGGAGAGGGAGAGAGAGAGAGAGAGTTTCAATGGGCTGCAAAATGTAACTTCCTCTGTGGTCTTGTCAAGCTAACCGGGTTGATAAAGTGCCGGACTGTCATTCTTACTGCCTTTCATTACCAGTATTACAAACTATTTCATATGCTTCCTTGCAGTCCTGTCTAAAAAGGCTGAGAATTGCAGGCAGTCCCTCAAGCGAAGTGTTTCCAGGAGGAGGCGGAGTAAAGGCTTAAGGGAGCCAGCCGCCAGCCATGCTCTCGCTTCGAAGAGACAGTCAGCCAATTCAGCAGCCGGCCAAGGAAGCAAGGAAGGAGCGACTGAACAGGACAGGGAGGGTCCGCGCACCGATCTCGCGTCTCGAGGTAAAACAAAATAAAAGCGGGGGGTGGGGGGGCGCAACTGGAGGAGAGCGGGAAGAAGAAGAAACGGAGGCAGGAATCTAGCGGGGTTGTATGCCAAGGAAACCCCAAGACGAAGAAGCACAGCCCAGAAGGCGATTGCCCTGGTTTGGTTCTTAATGGCTCCTATTGAATTGAACGGGACACACACAAGTCAACCGTTTGCAGTTGAGAGAAAGTCCAAAACTTGTACCCCGCCCCTTCCTTTTGCTTTTTTTCCTTCTTCCCCTCTAAATCAAGGATCCACTGGCTACGAATCTAATTCGGGATATGCGCCCTCGCGGTTAACTTTCTTGACCAGTCGACTAGCAAAAGTCGTGCACACGTGTCGCCTAAAATGGATCTCTTAGCCCAGGTAACACGGCGCTTTTCCTGGCGACTTTAAAGAGATGTGGACTTTAATTTCCAGAAGGCTGCCTGGGGATTTCTGGCAGGGGACATTCACACGTTTTAAAGTTGCCGAGATTGAGAAACACGGAATCGGAAGCCTTTCCAAAAGTTGCATCTGATGTAGAAAGCCACAGATCACAAAAACTTGGTGTTTTTTTTAAAGTGAAACTGGGTGCAGTAGTCTGAAAAGGGTTTTCTACCCTCCTAACTTATTTTTGCTGCCATAAACCACGGTAATACAGTCCTCCTACACAGTTGGCAATACAGTGTGGTGATGATCATGTGACAGGAATTCTTCATATATGTGAGGTGGGGAGGGGCTTTACCAGTCTAATAAATAAATTCGAGGCATTAATGAACATACTCCTAAAATAGCCATAAAAAGGAAGGTATTGTGGCCATACAGTTTTTATTTCTGCGTCACAGAAGAGTTTGGTTGAATCTTTCAAATTAAAATTTGAATTGGGACTTCATGATTCTTAGTACTTTCATTCTTAGCTGCTTACACTGTAATTTGAATTCTAGAAATGAACTCATTGGATGGTATTTTGTGGTCACACCATAGGTGCTGAAGGAACTAAAGAAACTGCTTAAACGGCTAAAGATGGCTTTGCCAGATATTCATAGGTTCAGGAAGATCCCAAAGGAGAGGAAAAGTGCAAGTGTAAAAAGAAATTGCTCTGGTTTACATGCAGCAACTCTTAAGTGTGTTCCCTAGTATCCGCAAATGTAATGAGATAAACTCTGCTTTAACATTCAGAATTGCCATTCACTTGCATTCACTGGACCTATACTGCATGGTAGCGTAAAATAGAATTTGATAGTTGGTACATATTCCTTGACTTACAATCATTTGTTCCCGTTGTACATCATATGCACCAGCTGCACCCTTTCCTAGATAGGGGGTACTGTTCAGTCACTCATGCCTTAGTCATCTCCCAATTGAACCATTTCAATGAACTCTACATGGGCTCCCATGAAGAATAGTTAGAAGCTACATTTGGTCCAGAAAACAGCAGCAACATGGCAGTAGTGTATAGAGGTGGACTGCACTTACCTTAACAACCAGTTTGCTGGTTGTGAGCATGCACACACAAGAAAAGAAGAACTAGAGAAAAGCACTAGGGGGGACATGACAGCAGTATCCCAGTTGTTGAGAGGCTGCCACAAAGAAGGGGTCAATTAATTTTCCAAAGCACCAGAGAGCAGGACAAGAAACAATGGATGGAAACTAATTAAGGAGAGAAGCAACCTGGAATTAAGGAAAAATTTCCTAACAGGACAAGTGGAACAGCTTTCTTTCAGTCATTGTGGGTGCTTCCTCAATGGAGGTTTTAAGAGACTGGACAGCCACTTTTCTGAAATAGTATAGAATCTCCTGCTTGAGCAGGGGGGGGGGGGTGGACTAGAAGATCTCCAAGCTCTTCCAGCTCTAGTCTGATTCTGATCATGTGACTAGGGGATGTTGCAATGATTGTAAGTGTGAAAAATGTGCATAAACCACTTTTTTCAGCCCGTTTGTAACCCTGAATGGTCACTAAATGAATTGTTGCAAGTCAATTCGTTGTTGCAAGGACTACCTGTAGGTAGATTCTGCTGATTTGTAATCAGGCAGCTCTGAAGCTAATCCCAGTTTCAGTGTTAAAACCTGGTGTGGAAATGCTCATGCAGGTCTGTTCCTCTTTTTTTCTGTTTGGTTTTGTTTACCTTGCATAACAAACCCCTATTTTGGAACACTCTTCCTTAGGGCACTGAGAAAAACGTATGCCTGGCTGCTGTGACATAGAAATGATCTCTTTGCCGTTGTCTGATGGAGACGATGCAGTGGGAGTTTGCATCTTAACCTCTGCAGATCTTGAGTTGAAAGAGCACCTTCCTTTCTCGCCCAGAAGCCATCTCAAGACCAAAGTAAACTGCAGTGCCAAAAAGAAATATGCCTCTGCAAAGAAGAAGGTACTTGGCTTTTTGCTAACTATTCATCAGTGTCTATTACCTGTGAAAAAAATGGTTGTGTGGCCGAGTTTCTTCATACCACTTGTACTCCAATCATAAATGGTCATTCTTGCCTGCACAGAAGGAAATCTCTTAGTCCATTGCAAATTGGGTTCTTCACCGTTTTTCCAACCAAATGTGTTTATCTGGTTTTGCTAGTGATGTCATATGTGGATCTAACACTAATTAAGTTAATTGGACAACATCAAAACTATATGCATTTGTGAAGCAATACAACCCAAAAGCTTACAATCTATATTTGCTTAGTCAGCATTCTGCTGTCTGTCCTGTAGATTTTGAGTCTGAGACCTCCCTGTAGACCAGGGGTGTCAAACTCAAGGCCCGGGGTCTGGATCAGGCCCGGGGGTGGTGGTGCTTAGCTCTGGCCCTCAGGATTGCCCTGTAAACAGCAAAAGACTGGCCCACAGTGCCTCTGACAGTGAAAATGGGCTCTCGAGCTCCGTTTTTGGCTGCGATGGCCTCCTGCAACCCTCTGCCAGCAAAAACAACTTTTGGCAAAGCATTCGGGCCACCACATGCGCCTCCGACACGAGTGATGTCGAGCTGGCCATGCCCCCAGCCATACCCTCCCTCTGTCCCTCCCGAGGTCAAACACAACCCTGATGCGGCCCTCAATGAAATTAAGTTTGACACCCCTGCTGTAGGTGATATAGGCACTGCTCTTAAATTTCCCTTTGCCTCCTTTGCTGTTGTTTGCAGGCATTTGCTCTCTTTGTGAAAGCTAAGGAACTGGAAGTGGACATGCCTACTTGCCAAAGGGAAGCTTCCTGGAGATGCTGCCAACAGACTTTCAAAGATCTGACTGGCATTCACAGACATGTGGCTTCTCAACATTCAGGCGACGTTGGGCAACAAGCATCGGTGATCTTAAAGCAGATGGCCGGCATCGGAATTAACCCTGCTTCTGTGGATGAAATGTCTAGGCCCAACAAGATTCCAGACAGAAACCAAGAAGTGAACTACAAGCTCCCGGATATAAGCCACATTGATACTAATGAAATGAAAAGGTAAGAAATAATTATCTTTACCTTGAGCCAATCTGAATCTGTTCACTTTCTTCTGTCTTCACTCACTCACTTCCTAATGATTGATGATCTTCCGCTTTGCTCCTGATTATCACTCATCTGTCATCTAGAAAGCCTCTGATCACTGAGAGACTGATGATCTTCTGTCCATGAATGAAGAGCAGTTCCATGTTCTTGGAAATTATCACTGCCACCAAAGGACTTTGGTTGATCTCCTGTTCAAATGCCCTTGTCCTCCAGTTAGTTTAGTTGTCATGGCTAGGTTTTTAACATGTCTCATTTATACCCCTTCATGTTCCTTAAAGAAACTTTTTTTTTTTTACTTAAAATGTAATGGATGATTATAAAGGATTAGAGATGGTTTTTTGAATTGAGTTTGATAAGTGATTACAAAACTTAACATGTAACATTTGGTATGTAATTAAGAATTGGATATCTACAGCCTGATACGTGTTTTATGAACTTCTGCTTCCTCATTTAAGGAAGGAGAAATAGAGATGGGAGAATGGAAGCAGGGCAAGAATAGGCTCTTCTTAAGGTCTCCCTGGTGTAATCAGGTTACCACCCATTGCAAGGTCTTTATCAATATCTCAGAGACAAAGTCCGGTAGAGGAGGGGCTCTGGGAAAGTGAGGACCAACAAAATGGTTTGGCCTGAAGGGTGAACTGCACAATTTTCTTGTCTTTTTAAAAACTTGGAACATGACAACAACTCAATCCATCATTCTCATTAATACTTTGCTTATATACGAGTGACTACGGTAGTCCTTGACATAGGATCACAGTTGAGCCCAAAATTTCTGTTGCTAAGTGAGAAAGATGTTAAGTGAATTTTGCCTCATCTTATGACCATTCTTACCAAAGATGTTAAGTGAATCACTGCCGTTGTTAAGTCAGTAACACGGTGGTTAAGTGAATCTGGCTTCTCCATTGACTTTGCTTGTCAGAAGGTCACAAAAGGTAATCACATGATCCCAGGACACTGCAAGCGCCGTAAATATGAACCAATTGCCAAGGGCCTGAATTTTGATCATGTGATGTTCCAACAGCGGTCATAAGTCACTTTTTTTCAGTGCCATTGTAACTTCGAACAGTCACTAAACAAGCTGTTATAAGTTGAGGACTACCTGTATTCTATTTTTTTCCTCCCAAGTTCTGTGTGTCTGTAATCATAATCCTTGTAATCAGTGTTTGTGACTCGCTGCAAAAGTCTGCAAGCAGGTATGAGAAGAATAGGCAAAATGTTTCAAAGGGAAGTGTGTGTATATGTGTTCGTGCATGTAAATACAGTTTTGCAAAATGAAATGCTACCCAAGCAAAAAAATAAAATAAAAATGCAATGCTTATGACATGGCTTTTTTCATTGCATCAATCAAGAGGCAAGACACAAAATCAAAAGTAGTCACAAGGCAAGAATCTAGCACCAAGCTGTTAAGGGGCTTGTACATTTAGTCATGCCAAACTAGACTTTTGACACTGAGTCTTCCTTCCTCTCTTTTCAGTGAAGTTGGGGAAGTTTTGCTATACTATTGCTACTGCGAGGTGGCAGATCCTATGGGACTTTGTGTGTGGCAGAAGGCTTTATGTCAGCATCTGCAACTAACTGGCAAGGTAAATGATTCAACACTATCTCCCCTTTGAAATAACTCTTCTATCATTTGAATTTTAACTGAGATTTTGACAGCAATTTTGGACATGCTGATTCATCTCTTGTTCACATCCAGACATTATGTAAGAAACAGGTTCACAGTCTTTTTCTGGCCCTGTATTTGCCTAAACCAGTCGTTCCCAACCTTTTTTGGCCATGCTGTATCTAAGCATCTTTAAAATCCTGAAAACACCCCCCCCCCCACATATAATTCTTATTTTACTCAAAAAGTGAATTCTACTTACACAGGGGAAGCCTAAAAGGCCATTAACTTGGTTTAAACAAGGTTCAAATTGCCCCCATTAAAAATCAAATTGCCCCCTTGTAGGGCCTGTGCCCCACGTTGGGAACCACTGGTCTAAACAAATAAATAAATAATCAAGATGTCAAGGCATCTCCTGCAAGATCTTGCAGGATTTCAGCAGAAGTTTTGCTGGATTTTTGCAACTTTAAAAATATGATTTCCTTTTTCAGAGTGAACATTCAGCGATGTTTGCTGGGCACCATTAAGCCATGCCCTGATTGACTCATAGGTAGTATTTTGCTCCCTCAAAACAAGCGTATCATAGTGGATGGGAAGGGAGTTTTTTTTGTTTTTTTAAAAGTGTTTCCTGCAATCAGGCTCTGAAGCAAAAAGCAGCCAGCATCTCCAACACAGATACAGAGCAGGTTTCCTTAGACAATCCCAAAATAATTCTTAAGAATATATTAAGCCTCTCCCTTTTTTGATGTCGTCTTTGGTTTGGATTAAATTTAGATGCAGATGAACAGGAACAAATTGTAGGTTGTGCATAATTGAAATGTGCATACTTTCTTGAGGGTAAATTGTAGGGAATTCTTTTAGGATCCCTTCTGAAGTTGTTCTTGAGTTACAACCACAATTGAGCCCAGTGTTTATGTTTCTAAGTGAAACATTTGTTAAGTGAGTTTTACAACCTTTTTTGCAACGGTTATTAAGTGAATCGTTGCAGTTGTAAAGTTGGTATCACGGTTGTTAAGTGAAGTTGGCTTTCCATTGACTTTATTTGTCAGAAGGTCACAAAAGGGGATCAAAAGACCCCACCCTGGGAGACTGCAACCGTCATAAATATGAATCAGTTGCCAAGCATTTAAATTTTGATCACATGACCATGGGGATGCTGCAACGATTGTAAGTGCTGTTTTTCAGTGCTGTTGTAACTAAATGAACTGTTGTAAGTCAAGAACAACCTGTAGATAGCAATAAGACTTATATACGCTTATAAGACTTATACACACTTCACAGTGCTTTACAGCCCTCTAAGCAGTTTACAGAGTCAGCATTAGCCCCCAACAATCTGGATCCTCATTTTACCCATCTTGGAAGGATGGAAGGCTGAATGGAACCTTGAGCCTGGTGGGTTTTGAACTGCCAAATTGCAGGCAGCTGACAGTCAACAGAAGTAACTTGCAGTACTGCATTCTAACCACTGTGCCACAGTGGCTTTTGGTTGCAAATTTTGTAATGACTCTTCCTGCTTGGCTTCTAGGTGCGAATTGCTTCAGAAGGAATTAATGGAACTGTAGGTGGGAGCAGGACATCTACTAACCTATATGTGGATGCAATGCTATCTCACCCCCTCTTCCAAGGCATTTTGACAAAGGAAGATTTCAAGGTGAGAGATAGCCAAAGCAATCTGACTGCCTTGTGACCCAACAATGACCATTTTTTTTCTTCCCCAAAAATTTTGCGTTGTGAATTTTTTTCTGCTGTATGAAGATACAGTTCTCCCAGGTCCTATAGCGATGTCAAAATAAATCCCATCTGCTTTCTTCAATAACTTCAGGCCCACATCTGGGTCCTTTACCCCACTGATTGTATGAGGTTAGCAACCCAGAAAAAGTGCTCCTTGGGTGAGAATAGAATAGAATAGAATATTGTAACTTTGAATGTATACTAATTGCCATACATTAAAATGAAATTGCATTGCATACAGCTCTCATGTATGTTTATCTAGATTATATAGTTGTATTGTTTATATGCATTATGAGTTGAGAACTATATCAAGTCCAAGGGCTGGATATATTTCTATAGTATATATGCTAAGAGGCTGATGCCAGCAGGTAGAGTTTTGGGGAAGGGAACTACTGCTGTCTGACCACATATGTTCTTACCATTGAGGTATATATATGGAGCAATGGAGAAAGGCCTTTAGCTCCATGTATGATTTATTTCATCTTGTGTGATGAAATGGAGGAGGCCAATGATCTCCCTCTTCCTTTTCCTGGGTAGACAATTATTCTTCATCTTCAAGAAAGCAACAGAGAGTATCTCCCATCTTCTCCTGCATGGATAAGGGCTACGTAGGAAATAAGGACCTAAAGTTTAGTTTTGCTTGTAGGTGTTCTGTTGGATCACTCCTGTGTGCTCCTGCTGGTTTCACCCACTCCACACCCTACCTTGGCAAAAAGGAGGAGCCAGCCAAACTGTGCTTAGATAATTTCATTTGGAATGAATGCAAATTTAGCTTATCAAGGCAGGAAAGGTACTTGACAGCTTAGTGGACTGTGCTAGGTCTCCAAGGCAATTGTGCCCTTTAGTAAAGCACTTTTAAATGTCTTCACTTTGAGTGTCTTCACTCTCAAACAGGATGATTAAATTATTTAGAAAATCAAACCTTGTAAAACTTTATTCAAGAGGGTTGCTTCTAAATCTTTTTGACTAAATTAAGCCTGAGGTGGACTGCATAACCACTGTTTTTCTCACCTTTGATTTCCAGGGGATTGGGGCAGATGAGAGGGGAGGAGATGATGGGGCAGAGAAAATTATTGTCTGTCTTAAGGCAACATGGAAACTAACGTTTCTTGCAACTACTTCTTGGTTTCCTTCCCTTGATTCCTTAGACCAGTGCAGGAGGAAGCCACTGTTTCCCAGATCTTCGAATTGGTGTGTTTGAAGAAATAGTGCCTATGGGAATTCACCCAGAAAAAATCTCTTATAAAGAAACTGGTATGGAACTGATCATAGATGATCAGGTTTTTTTTTTATTTTTATGTTGAGGGTTGAATTCTCCCAGAGTACAGGTAATCCTCGGCTTACAACAGTTCATTTAGTGACCATTTGAAGTTCAACAGAAAAAGGTGACTTATAACCACTTTTCACAGTGACGATCATTGTAGCATCCTCATGGGTCACATGATTAAAATTCAGACCCTCGGCAACTGATTCATATTTATGACAGTAGCAGTGTCCTAGGATCATGTGATCACTTTTTGTGACCCTCTGACAAGCAAAGTCAATGTGGAAGCCAGATAGTAACTTAACTGCAACGATTCACATAACAATTGTGGAAAGAAAGGTTGTAAAATGTAGACAAAACTCACTTAACAACTGTGTCTCTTAGCATCAGAAATTTTGGACTCAGTTGTGATTGTTAAGTCGAAGTCTACCTGTAATTTCTTGGGAAAACAAATGTGCTGTGAAAAATTGAATAAAAGTATAAAGTGGGTGTGGCCACTATATTGTCTCTCTCTTCTTCCTACCCTTTTATTTTCCATCCTCTTTCCTCCCAGCCAAAGAGCTGACATGGGGAACTCAGAACATTTTTGCTGGAAATCCAAACTGATCCCTTTTGTAACTAAGCCAATTGTGCTTTACAAGAATCAAACGGTAGGGAGTAATCTCAAGGAACAAAAAACAGCAGCTGCAGAGCCGGATTAAACTCATGTTTGAAGTCTACTATACAATTATTTAGGGGGAAAAAACCTTTCTGGGATAAAGTAGGATTTGCTGAGTAGGGTTGTGTGTGTTAAATATGCAAATTTGGCTCACTGCAGTGACTTCGTTTCTTAATGTCTTTGAATTCTTTGTAGGAATCCGTTTGGCTCCAAAGGAGTTTCATGCAGAAATAGAGAAATATCTTTCTCAGGGTCATAATGCCCAGATGGACACAATTTTGCTGGACTGCAGGAACTTCTATGAAAGTAAAATAGTAGGTAGCCTTAATTTGGTTGTGTTGTTGTTTCCTCCATTGGATTTACACACTTGAGATTGTTTGAATACATAATAGGAACTGGGTGTTTATATGGCACATACATGTCCATGTTAAGAGGCTTTTAAACACCAATTCAGTAGTACATTGCCTGTTCCCTGTTCCTCCTCCTGTCACACCTGCCCCAACTTAGATTCTTAGGAAAGAAAAACTCACAACTTCATTTGATTGAAGTGATATTCTTTTACTAAAGTTAAGCGATGGCAACGAAAGTAAGGCTAGATTTGAGTATTCCCTTGCAAAAGGTTACAATTTTTCCCTATCCCTGGCCCTCTCCACAGTGTCAAATAGCATCCCAGTTTGATGTTTGGGGAACCGTTTTGAAGCTGGGCACTTCTTAAAGTAATTTCACATTCCATTCCCAGACCAGGTATCTTTGGAGGCTGCTTTATTCTGGTTTGACACATCTCGTCCCTGTCAGCTTGTCTCCCTCCCCAAGTTCATTTGTCTTCTTCTCTCCAGCCCAAGTTCTCCCAAATTCCTTTCCATCCCCCATCGGTTTATAGCAGGATGCCAATAAAGTGAAGCAGCTGAAAATGGCAGACCTGACACCTCCCTTTTGTTTAAACTTTGAGATGCATAATTTGTCTTTTAAAAGTTGGGTTTTTATATAATCTTGAAGATGGAAGACAAGATAGTTACAGCTTTGTAGATGACACCATGTTGAAAAGATTGGCTAACTCTTTACAGGGCAAAACAAAATTCCCTTCAGAGGTCTGAATGCTGAGTCATATGCAGCAGTAGTGATGAAGGTGAGATGTGCATGTGGTAGGAAAAAATTAATTAATTAATTAAAAATTAATACAAAATTGGGGAGACCAGGTGGGGAGCAATGTATGTGAGCTGCATATGGGAATACCAGTAGACCCTCGGTGTTATATAGCAATTAAAATGACCAGCATAATCTTGAACTGCATTAATTATAGCACTGCGTGCAGACCATGATAGCTGAGTGCTGCATGGAACAATGCATTAGTTAAACCACAGTTAGAATACTATTGTAAGTCTCTAATGTTGGGAAAGTGGAAGGAAAGAGGATGAACATCAGCAAGGAGGATGGATTTGATTACAACAGCAATATATGGACTGCTGGAAGACTGGAATGGTGAGATCATCCTAGAGAAAATCTGCCTATATCAGGCCTGTCAAACTAGCAGCCGCAGGCCGCATAAAGCCCGCATAGGCCACACCCACCCAGATTCGCAAAGGCAAAAACATCCTAATACGTCACAATACGGCCCGCAATGCGATTGGGTTTGACATTCCTGGCCTATGTAGTCACTACCAACTGGATGGCACACATCAGTTGAATACTATGCCTGGTTCAGGGGTTAGATTTTGGGAGAGATTTGGGGCAGTTCTGGCCTTGGAGGAGAGCTATCAGAATACTGAAAGGTATTACTTCTTCGGCATGAATACTGCAGAAGCCATCCTCAGCTGCATGGTGAGATAATAATAAGTGTGTGGTCAGCAATTAGTACTGGAAATTAGCATCACTTAGGTAACCCTGATGACAGAGATAAACCTTCAGGTGACCTTAACAAATCCCTAAAAGAATGCAAATGACCAGCTGTCTGCAAGGAGTATAAATCCTTCCATTCCTCACCATTCAGTCAGAGCTGAGGAAGCTTCTTGAATGAGAAGTGAAACATCTTCAAAGAAAAACCAGAAAGTCCAATTGCCTCTTGAAAAAGCACCTTTGGGACATTAGCACTGGAACTATCAAAATATCAGGCTTTAGCCTACAGGCGGGACTGGAACTTTATATTCAGTCCAGCTCATCTGTACTCTGTTGAAATTAATTCTGAATTATGTACTCAAGATGATACAGTGTGAATGTTCTTCTAAATGAATCGTGCTTGTGGCCTACAAATGTCTAAATGGAAGAGCCAGTGGACCTGTGTTGAAACTGGAGAAAAGAAAGAGCCAACAGGTTTAAAATGAATGTGTTGGTTGAATGTTTGGATATATTTTTATGAGAATTTGCTGATAAACAATGGAACCCCTTGCCTAGAACAATAGTGGCTTTTTCCTAAGTGGAGTTTTTCAGCCAGGGCCTAGATGGCTGCTTGTCAGGGATGCACTGAGTAGGAGAATGGACTGATTGGGTGGCCTGTAATATCCTTCCAACTCATTCTTTCTATGTTCTGAAGAAATCTAGCAGTGAGACAACGGGGTACCATAATATCTGCATTTGTTGCTGATTTTATCTTTTAATATCACAGTTAAGTTTTTTTTTTTAATTGCAGGGGCATTTCCAAGGCTGTCTGGCTCCCAACATTAGGAAGTTCAGCTATTTCCCTATCTACATAGATGAGAATTTGGACCTTTTCAGGGGCAAGCGCATCCTGATGTACTGCACGGGAGGAATCCGCTGTGAGCGGGGCTCAGCCTACCTCAGGTCTAAGGTGAGTCACCTCAGGGGAGAGGACTTGACCTGGAACTGGACAGATGTGGAACGCAGCAGGATTTGCACAAGTACTCAATTTCCCTGGCAGATCTAATAGGTCCAATCTTCTGGCAGTTACATAATGCTGAACAAAGTCAGACTCTAGATAACCACAAATTAACCTGCACAAAATGGCCTGAAATATTTAAACTAATTAAGTGTTCAAAAAGAGCCTGGAAGAGAATACTTGCTCTTTCACAACCTGTAATGGATGAATCATTGCAGTTTAGATAAAGATCAAAGTTACCCTTTAATAATTTTGTGAACCCAACTGTGCATTAAACAGACACCTTTGTTCAGTGCAGGAAAAAACAAATGGAACAAATCTTGCTCTTGCTGCAAAATGTATTCTGCATATGGCCATTCTACGGAGGAGCAAACAGCTCAATCAGACCCCAGAATGTTATGTAAAAGATAGTATCATGTAGCATCACCCAGCCTTCTTTGATGTAATACAGAGTTTGCCTTCGTTACAGTTGGGTGACCTAGAAGACATTGTAGCCCATTCATTGGGTTCTTATCTAATGTAGTTACTAAGAATTACTCTGCTCAAGAGGACGCAAGTTCTTGATGGGCAGTTCAACTTCCTACTTGTTGGCTTTCCAATGATGTAATGGGCCTGGAATGTTTCAGGGCTTTTTTTATGTTTTTGTGGGGGGGGGAGTGGGGGGGGGGAGAAGATGTTTAAGAATAGAAATGGGAGTTTTATATCATGGAGATCTTGTGCACCCCAGTGTTCCCTTTCTCTTTAGATAGGAGGGGCGGGAAGGAGCTTGATTCAGAAATCTTTGTAATTAAGAGCCAGACTGTTCTGGCAGTTTTGTCACCTTGTTCAGCCTTAGTATTTTGTTATCACTTCCCTGGGTCAGAAAAAATGAGTTCTTCAAAACAAATCAAGATGTAACTACATGGCTAACTCTTGTGAGGTTACAAATATACATTGCCCACACTGACAGAGCAGTGTTGTCCTATTTAGCCTTCGGCCTTGACTCCTGGAAACTGCCTGGACAAGTCCCTGCAGTTTTCTTGGCAAAATGCTGGAGGTGGTTAGTTATTTGCCTGCTTCCTAGTTGTGAGAGAGAGGGACTGGCCCCAAAATCACCTGGTCGCCTTTGTACCTAAGGTGAGACTATAGTTCACGCTGTTCCAGTTTCTAGTCTGGTGCCTTAATCACTGCATCAGACTGGCTCCCTTTACAATTCTGTAAATTGTAGTCTAGACATCTAGAGCCGCCTTGCTCTAGAGCAGGGGTGTCAAACTCAATTTCATTGAGGGTCACATCAGGGTTGTGTTTGACCTCGGGGTGTGTGTGTGTGTGTGGCTGGGGTAGGTGTGGCCAGAACAACGTCAGTCATGTCAGGGACACCTGTGGTGGACAAGTGTTAAGGCAGGATTTCCCTCAGACTTTCCCTCCTCATTATAGTCCTTCCTTCCTTCCTTCCTTCCTTCCTTTTATTCTTTTTCCTTTCCTGTTCATTCTCCTTTCTTCTTTCCTTCTTTTTCCTTCCTTGCTCTCTTCCTCTCTCTTTCCTTCTTCTTTTTCTTTCCTCTTTCCCTTTCTCCTTTCCTGTCTCTTCTTGGATGCTCAAATACAAAAGTGGAAACATTTATCCTTTTGTTTGTTTTGCTAGCCCTCTGCCAGTGAAAAGCAAAGGAGTGCCCTGTGGTGCCTCTGCCAGCGAAAATGGAACTCCTCCATTTTTGCTGGCCGAGGAACCGTGGGCCGGTCCTTCGCTGTTTCCAGGCGGACCAGATCTAAGCACCCCGCGGGCTGCATTTGGCCCACAGGCCTTCAGTTTGAGGCCTCTGTGCTCATAGGGCTAGCATGATTCTAGAGATTAGTTTTTAGGATATTGAACAGGTTGGCTTCTGCTATTAGTTGATATAGAATCCAATACTTCTCTGTCTTTGTTGAAAAAGTAGAAAAACGTAAAAATTCATGTCTTGCTTGGTTTATATGTTCTCATGAAATAAATCTTTTTTTATAGACAATAGAGGGATATGGCTTACAATTAGGCTGGCACGCATTTATTTGGGAAGGGAAAAACAAATCACTCATATTTTTAGAGACATCAAGTGAGAGATGCTCTGCTATATTCCTGGGGGGAAATCAAGAAAAACCATTATATTAAAATTCCAATCTGGCTATCAACTATGGAGCCAATGATATACCCCAACCTACTAGATTTAAATAAGATGATAAGATACAAAGAGTTACTAGGTGAGCAGGGGGAATTAAAGTCCAACCGAGAGCTAAAATGTCAAGGAAGAGAGATAGACTGGTGGTCATACCTGCAAATTTGGACAAGGTACAAAAAAGACTGAGAACAATATGGCTTTTACAAGGAACAACAAGAATTGGATAAAATAATACAAGGGACAGAGGAAAAAATGATAACCAAAACATAACTATCTCCTGAGTTTTAAAATGGAGGAAGAAACAGTCAAAGAGACCATGATAACCTGGGCAATTTTTTTGGGTTATAATATTGAATTAGCACTCTGGGAAACATTTGGGAGAAAAATTATAAATTAACAATGTCGGCAGGCTATAAAGAAAATTTATACAAAATGTTTTATCGTTGGTGTTTACCCTCGGCAAGATTGATGAGAATGTTTCCAAATAGATCGGAGGAATCCTGGAGATGTAACTATAAACAAGGTACATTCTACCCAGAGGTGGTTTGCCAATATTTTTACTATCAGTTTGGCCGCGCCCCTGCGTGCACTCTGTACTACGTTTCTGCACATGCGCAGAAGCATCTGGGCAGGTGGGTGGAGCTTCCTGCTGTCGCTACCGATCTGGGCCGAACCGGCAGCAACCTACCTCTGATTCTACCATATATGGTGGACCTGTCCAAAAGCCAGGAAATATTTTATCAAAATAAAGAAATGGTTAGAGGAAATTACAGGACAAAAAAAAATGAGTTGAAACTGGAATTATTTCTGTTAGGCATAAGAGAAAACCTATGTAAAAAAATTCAATACATTATACTCCATATAATAACCACGGCTAGAATTAAATTTGCTCAGAACTGGAAACAAGATAACATTCCCTCCAATGCAATGATAATAAAAAAGGTGGTTGATTGTGCAGAGATGGACAGGTTAACCATGGAACTAAAAGATAGAGAAGAAACGGAATATTATATGATCTGAAAAATATGGTATGATTGGCTAGAAAATAAATGTAAAAACCTTACATAAAGATTATTCAAGAGCTATATTAAAGTGGAAAGATATTGTATATATTTGTGAATATTGATATAATTTAAAGCAAAAGGGTAGTATGGATTTATATGGATAATTAGATAATATATAGAATAACAATGTATACAATTGGAAAGAAAGAAAATTGAAATATTCACTATGTAACTATGAGGGATACTGATACTGGTGGAAATGTGGTGTAAAGGATGAAATATATTCAATAAAATGTTTTTTTTTAAAAAGAAATCTTTCGTAACAAAATACAGCAAAGTCCATGTGTTCTGATAACGAAACTAGTTGTAGATTGTAGAACCTTTTGTTGGCTATTCAGAATTTCTAAAACTATATTGGGTGTGGTGTTGCTTTCAACCAGGGTGTATGCACAGAAGTGTATCATCTCAAAGGTGGTATCCACAAGTACCTAGAAGAATTTCCTGATGGATTCTACAAAGGAAAACTTTTTGTTTTTGATGAACGTTATGCCATTTCCTCAAACAGTGACATCATTTCAGGTAAAGTATGCTCTTTCCAGTCTGAGTGGTGCCTTTGCTGTATGCATCTTGTAAGCCAGTAGTTTCCAAAGTACTATAGGAGGACTCTCTCCTGCTTAGCCTCCTTCAATTAGCTGCCCTTTGTATGAAGAGCAAGATGGCTGGGCCTAATGAGAGGCTGTAGTCTAATTCATCTAGTTGGGGGGAAATTATTTGGACGTACCAAGGGTTTTTTCCTTTATACTTAGGACTTTTTTAAAAAAGGAGAGTCTGACTCGCTGCCCATATCTTTTACATACATGTCAACTAACTATGGCTTGGTCAGATACATGTCAACTAACTATGGCTTGGTCAGTCACAATTAAAACCCAGAATGAACATACTGTACCTCATAAGTCGCACACTGCTCTTCCCCCCAAGTGTTTTAAGATGTTGAGTTTGGACCAGAGAAATTCAAGTTCAGATATCTGCCCTTCTTCCATCATTGGAAGATGGAAGACAAGCCATACTATTTTAACTGATTTGCATTTACAAGGTTGTGTTTGTAGGAATATAGTAATCGTCAGTTTAATAGACTGAGTTTAATGGACTTCAGACAATGGACATTTGTTTTACTTGTTCTTGAATACCATTTAAGGTGAATTTGCTAAACTGAGGTTTTATTGCCATTTTTAAAAAAATTATGTAACTACACAAATGATGTATAATGATACAGATTGCCTATATTCAGATTTAACAGATGTTTGGATTTAATACATGCCCCCTCCTTCTGAATAGTCCATTAAATTAAGGGCTGGCTGTAAAAGGAGGAGCCTTTCATGACGACCATGAGCATGCAGAATAATTATGGGGCTTAAATGCAGTACATAATATGGAATGTTTGGTTTAGGCTAAATGTGCTGTGTGATCCCAACCACTGTGCTCATAAAGCACAATTTATGACTTAGCTGTCCCAACTAATGCCAATCCATTGTGGCTTACTGAATAAACCAAGGATAGTAATTGATAGCTGTGTGAACCCAATCATACTCTGCCTAAGATCATCGGAAAAATAGGGCAGCAGTAACCCTAAATAACTGCTTCCCTAACCGATCTAAGCTTGCTTTCCTCCCCTCCAGCTTGCCGTTACTGTGGGACACTCTGGGACCAGTATCGTCTTTGCTCTACCCAGCCCTGCCGTCAACTTGTCCTGACATGCCAGCAATGCCGACAAAAAGGGCTTACAGCCTGTTGTCCTCTCTGCCAGGAGAAAGGTCTTGCACTGGCTTCAGCACCTTCAGGACAAACCTTCAAAGAGGAGTGTGAATGTACGGGGACCCGGCAACGGATACCGATGGAATGCATTTGACATCCCCTGAAGTTATACTCCCTTCGTGATTGCATGAGATGCCGGTTCTGAGATGTGTTTTAATGGGATTTGAGGGACTTACTTATGTGGGGCAGTTGAGCAGCTAGCTCTTCAGTTCTAGCTGCAGTCAAAATTTCAGTGTGTGATTGGATTCCTCTCAGAAGAAATTGAATGGAGGAGAAAGATTTGACCACATTTAGAGTCTTCCACCAAGACAGCTTGAGATTCTAACGTGATGCTTTAGGACGGCCTAATTTACAAACAATAAAAAAATAGAAAAAATGGATCTCAACTCAACAAGGAAGGCTATAATGCATTCGCCATTACTTTTAACAAGTTGCATAAATTCTGTGGCAGTTATGAATGCTGCTGACTAGCGGTAACAGAACTAATGGGATATCATCTGTTGACTGTGAGTCGGGCTGTATTGCAGAGTTAGACAAGCTTTTTCATCTTGAGGATTACACTTTGGGCCATAGGAATTAGGGTTGCTAATACTATATAATTAGAGTAAGAGAAGTTCAACGTTTTGACCCATTTTCAGGAGTATTAGGGACAGAAGAATCAGGTGCTCTTTTTGCTCTTTAATTCCTGTAAAACAAGTCAAGCTTGCCCCAGTTTTAGGGAAGAGATGTTTCAGAGTTTAAAGGGCATGTTGAATATCTAAAATATCTCCTACCTGTAAATAGAAGGA
The DNA here is from genome assembly GCF_051295495.1 of Thamnophis sirtalis. NCBI lineage: Eukaryota > Metazoa > Chordata > Lepidosauria > Squamata > Natricidae > Thamnophis > Thamnophis sirtalis. The sequence continues at coordinate 102,660,279 of NW_028261385.1, read as the reverse complement.
AGCTTTATGTATACCGCCTTAAATTGCAGAGATAATAATAATAATAATAACAACAACAACAATAATGATGATGATGATGTCATCCTTTTTGCTTTAAATCCTCCAATCTTTCTTCAGATGAACAATGAGTCCAAAGATTAAAGCTATTCCTGTTCTTGGATGCTCGCCATTCTGAATCATTATAGGTTCTAATGATAGTATGAGCATCAATGGAAATACCCATGTCCCTTTAGCTGCGGAATTCTCATCTCCATTTGGGGAGGGCAGAATATAACACTGTCAAGTGGGAGACACAAAAGCAAATGGTACCCTCTTTTGGCAAGAGAGAGGCAAAATCATACTTGTATGGCTTCAATTTTCAGCCATTGCCTGCAGAAAGTAAGGAAAGTCACCCTCCATCGAAGTGCAGAAGACTTGTGCAGTGAGGAGAAGTATCCCCATCAACAGTGTAGGGAGATTGGCAAATCTTGCCTAGGTACTAAAATTATTCTGCTCTTGCAGAGCAAATGGATTGGAATGAATCCAGAACCTCAAATAAAGCTTTCAAGCATTATATCCAATGCAGCTTTTTGCAAAAGCATGTCAGATCAGGAAGATAGTGATGAGATAGTGAAATAGAAACATAATACAAAAATAAAACATTCACTTCACAAGCATAAAGAGGCCTGGCACACCCTTGTGTGATTTATCAGATTTAATCTATATTTTAACTTCAGTTCTTCAGGAAAATTAGAAATAACCAACATCCCATTCAGCAGCTGCCTTTCTTGTAACTATTGCTTAGGACAGTGTTTCTCAACCTTGACAGCTTTCAGACTGGTGGACTTCAACTCCCAGAATTCCCCAGCCAGCATTCTTAAAATTGCCATGGTTGAGGAAACCCTAGCTTAGGGAAACAGTGGCCTTACATATTATTGTGCTTGAGGGCTGTGAGCGACTTTAAGTATAATAGATGATTCTAATGCTCAGTTGCAATTTAGGATTCTGGATGTTGCTGGCTAATTGCAATTCTCAAGTCTTTAAAAGTGATTATGTATATCGGGATGATAAAAATGCTGTCCGATTAGCAGAATCTTTCTAATTCTTTCAAGATGAAAATAAAGTATTTTTTTAACATTTCTGTTACATTTACAGAGCAGCATTGCATATTTTTATTGTTCCTAACTACTCATGCATATCAGAGCACCCGCGCGTGCATGCACGCACGCACGCCCACACACAAACACACACACAAATAAATTGATACAAAACCTAGGCTGTGATCTAACTATAACTTAAAGCTGTTCCCGAGCCATGATATCTTTCATTAGAATTCAAAATTGCACCTTATGGTTGACAGGCTAAAACTTTGGATTACTCTTTAAAAATAAAGATGTTATATTCTACAAATCGATAATGAAGACCTTTGCCTATAATAACTAATTTAAAATTTTCATGTGCAAGGGTGTTCGTACAAAAAACAAGCTGCATAAAATCACCGCACAGTTGCTCTGCTTCCGTAAGCCTTCATAAACCAGTGCAAGCTTAAGGACGCATCTCCACAACCAAAACTACACCCCAGTTCGACACTTGGGAAGGATGGGTCCCGTCAGGTCTGCAAGTCGTCTTTTTCTCACTGAGGAAAAAAAACGCAGTTGAGGTCAGGATACATTTCTTATATATAGAAATGGGGCAGTCCATAAATACTCTAAATTCCTGAATTACAAGACCATTGGAGAGAAGGACAAGTAACCCTGGGTGTAAACAATTAGAATACTAAAACCTCAAATCTTTGAACAAACCTCTTCAATTTAATGTTGGATATTTAAAGAGAAAATCAAATGTCTGAAAACACTGTAACCTAGGCTGACTTAATTGGCTGGGCTCCTTTGTAGGCCACTCCTTTTGTCATGGCTAATCAATTTTCTTTGAAAATATATTTTTGTGAAGCACTAAGGACTATTACATCCTTTTCCCCAGGATTGAAACTGGAATTCCTAGAATTCTAAAAAGTCAATTTAACAGTGCAATGCTATAGCTATCAAATCAGAAGTAATCCTTATGTTAACCAAACTAACAAGCAAATATGCACAAGACTACACCCTCTGTCTAGAGCAGGTGCTTTCAAATTTTCAGGATGTAGAACCTGTTCATTCAAAAAAAAAAACACAACCCCAATCCCTGATTAAAAGAGCTTCTGCATGTCAAGTGGCAAGACCTGCCTTATTGATTGTTACTACTTATGCCCCTGAAGAGCATTGAGGTGGGAGCAGATGATCGACTGTATTCAAAGTTTAATTTTTCTCCCTTTATTCCTTGCAGAGTTTTTTTTACCTCATAAGTTCCACAAAACTCAGTTTAAGTCCTTGCAGAACCCATTTTGAAAAACCCTGGCCTAGTATATGTAACTGTCCATTGCAATTAGAGTAAGAAGAAAACCAGACTTTGCAATGTTTGTTTTACCCCTTCTCTCTCCATCCAAATTTCTGCAGAAGTTAGTTCCAATTGAATTCTTAATTAAGTAACTCTGGATGCAATTTCCCACTTATGATTCTTTGGGAAAAAGCAACTCTAGTTAGAAGAGTTGCAACTGAATGGAAATGGTACAAAAGACAGCTCAAGTTTAGGGTTGAAACAATCAACAGTGTGATTTTTTTTTTCATTGTGAAAGATCCAAAACATGAGAATAAACATTTAAAAAATCTTCACCTAGTTGGAAAAACCAAGTTGAAGTAGCTCTTCACAAAACAGACACACTAGATGTTTTTTCCTGACAAAAATAAGTGCTGCCCTGTTTTTATCAGAGTGAATTGCTGCCATTACAATAAAGGCAACCTTAATGTAGAAATGAGCTTTAAGAGAGTATGATGTCTGGAGAACATCATCTAACCTCATCTGGCTTAGTCCTGGTTGGACAGCCACATGTTCTGGGCTTGGGCTGAATACCTTTGGAATTGTCTACATTGTAGACTCTACATTGAGGAAGGTTATATTTAAGCAACTAATGTTCCCAGCTGAAATCACATGATATTCAATGGCAAAAGTCGATCAAATAAGTAAGCAGAAGGCAAAGGAAAAGCAAGGACAGAATGAAAGAGTGAGTCACAATAATTCAACCATGAAGATATAAGGAATTTTCCTTCCATTAAGAGAGCTATTTCTGAAGAATAAAAGGACATCCTAGAGAAATCTATGAAGAGAAGTGGAAGGGACAGTCAGAACCAAGTGGAATAGCAGAGAAGCACTACTAGTTCCCAATCTGGGAAGGAGAGAAATTGCCAAGAGGGGATTGCAGAGAAATACTTATACATCTTCCAGTTCCAGGGTTGAGGTGTTATGTCAGGGACCGTCACTTCCATGTATACGAGCTGCAAATAAGAACTAAGTCAGATATTGTCTGTAGAGCTCTTGCACCAAGGAGGTCAACTGAGACCAGTCCCCAGCCAATTTATTTCTTACAAAATCTGGACTAATAAATAATTGTGATAGCTTGCTTCCCATGTAATAGCACTCTTTCTCACTACTATGCTCATCCAATCAACGATAGAAACTTCATATATTGTGGAATCCTTGATGTTCTCTGAATATGGCTGTTTGCTTGCAAATGTTTCATTACCTAACTAGGTAATATCATCAGTGATGATAATCAGTGATGATGTTATTTATTTGGGTAATGAAATGTCTGAAAACAAACAGCCAAGCTCAGAGAGCACCAAAGGCTACACAGTTCAACCCTGAGCTACATATAGTCTCTTCATATTTCCATGAATGCAGCATAATACAGTCACAATAAATTTTGCAGAGTAGGTCCTTTGTTAATAGGTTTGATCTTCCATGAGCACTAGTGAAATGCATAAGGTAATTTGTAGTTACACAAGAAGTCAAGATTTTCCAATGTTTGTGCGTTGGAGTTTGTAATCTATCTGTATATTCTTTATATATGCTGCATGCTTTACATGCAAACTGTTCCTGACTGAATCCAAATAATTTTTATAACGGGGTCTCCAAGTCCATGAAGAAATACTGCAAGTTAAAATAGCAGGTAATATTGGTCCAGACCAACGACCTGAATCATCTGAAGGCAAGCTCATCTATCACTGATTACCTCCCACATGGTATAAGCTGTTTTTTTTTTCCTGAACAGTTTGGCAACATCAAAAAAACTAAACAAAATCAATCCCAAACTTACACTTCGAATACTGCAGGAAGAGCAGCCAGGCAAAGGGACCACCTTTTAAAAGTCTGATACTTTTTCATTTAAACGCCTCCCCCCCAGAAATAATAATCTACCTTTCCACATATTTCAAAGCTTCCAATTGAAACAGGAACTTTAGTTGCAATTCTAATCAAGGAATTCTTGTATTTATTTATTTGCTTTTAATATGCCAATTTGTGATATCCCTTTGAAAAATATGATCTCAAGCAACATTCACCCTCCACTCATCACAAAAACCCTACGCACATATGAATCCAGCACTCCCACACCACCATAAATATTGAACAAAGGAAAATTGATACAACTATAAAACAATAAGAAGAAAGCAATCTCTTCTGCCCACTAGAGAGCCAATAAACAACATCTTTCCCAACCTGATGTTCTTCAGTGCTGCTGGACTGCAACTCCCAGAATTTTCAACCACAGGTGACCAGTTAAAGTAAGCTAATATACAACCATGCCATCTCTTGGATTAATGGCTCAAGAAGGATGGTCACCTCAAGAACCCATACGTCTATGAAAAAATAAAACTCACCTAGATCATTGTTGTTCATCATAGCATTGGATGCCCGAAGTCTGGGTCCCTGTTGAGTGAAGTTATAACCAAACCTCAAGAGAGAGGTGTTTTTTTCTAACATGCTGGCGATTTCCATTTCTACCTTGTTGCCCAAAAGCTGGCACTTAAAAAAGAACAGGAAAAAAATAGCATAGAAGCACTTTTGAATTTTAGTTGCTTATCTTGCAGGTTTATGCCTACATGATGTGACAGTGCAGAGGAAAAAGTTCATCAGAAGAGAACAGAATGTTCCCATTCTATAATGCTAGAAAAGGGGAAGATACAATAGGAGGAAGGGTTGCCCGTGACTGGGATGGGAGGAATGATAATCAGGAGTGGGCTGCTATGGGTTGGCCCAGGTTTGGGAGAACCCATAGGTAACATTATGGCCAGTTCAGAGAACCTCCAAATCCCCCCCCTTGTTGACCCCACCCAGCCACCCCACCCCACCTCACCCTGCCCCACCCTGCCCCTCCCTGGAGTCTCCACTCAGCCCGTTTTAGATGTGAAGTAAGTGAATGGCCACACAGAGGCTTGGGGAGGGGGAAAAACGGGCTTCCTGGAAGTTCCGGCCCTCCAGAGCCTGGGGGAAGCAGTTTTTGCCCTCCCTGAGGCATGTTTGCAGGAGGCTGACTAGGCCACACCCACCATGGCCATGCCCACCTAGCAACTGGCCAGAGAACCCGTTGCTGAAATTTTTGAAGCCCACCCCTCCCCCCTCCCCCAATACAACAGAAAGCCTTTGATTGAGAATATCAAAGAGTAAAAGCATGCATAACATTTCTACAGCACTGTAGCCACCTGGAAGCATCCATCACCCTTGTCTACAGTCCGGACAAGTGTTTCTCAACCTTTGCATCTTGAGGTTGTGAGGACTCCAACTCCCAGAACTCCTCAGCCAGTATACTGGCTGGGGAATTCTGGGAATTGAAGTCCACACAGTCTCAAGCTGCCAAGATTAAGAAATACTGATCTGGGCAGACCCGATTCATCTCTAGGCTGAATGTAAAAGCCAAGCATATGTAATGCTCATTATCTATTCCCCTTGATATCCTCAAGTGTCCTTCTATCTCAGTGTTGTAATACAAAGCCCAGAATCAAAATGGAAGAAGTAATTATTGCTTGGACTGTAAAATCTGGTGGAAGCTCATCTTATTCTACATGAGTTACCTGGTTGTCAATTTTGAGTTCAATTAGTGTTGTGTTGTTCTGCAGTGCTTTTATCAGGGCCAGGATTCCAGATCCAGTAATAAAATTTGATTCCACATTTAAGCTTTTCAATACGCTGTTTTCTTTTATCATTTCTGCCAACGCCTTCCAATGAAGACAAAGACAAAAGGAAAATATTTGCATATTATTACTGTTGCCAATAACTTTAAGCAAAGGTGATATGAATGATAGCATCATTAATACAGGAATGCTTTTTGTCATAAGTTAACTACACTGCTGACTCAAACCAGAGTTTTCTGTTTTATCTTTTGGGTGACTCTGAGAAACCCACAAAGAAACTTTGACATATCACACGGTTCTTGTTGTTGTAAGGAACATTAATGGTGCTAAATTAGACTCTTGGCTAGTTCAACTCACAGCTGCCAACCAACTGCCCAAGGAAGTTGTACAAAGTAAAGGCAAGATATAAATTTAACGATGAACAAATTAACATAAGATTATTTTATATGTGAAAATAAAAATTAGCTTTTAGTAATTGAAAATCAGCTAGGAGAATGACAATAGAAGTTGCAGGATCCAATCTGAGCTAGTCACTGGGAACAAAGCTTTATTCTTCTGCGCTTTCAGGCTTGGACTGGAGTTCATAATCAAGGAACCTCTCTCTCTCCAGAGATGTTGCCCGATGATGGGCAAAAGCTTGGAAGAATGAAGCTTTGGTCCCGGTGACTGACTCAGTTTGGATCCTGCAACATTATCCTCATATGTTTACCTTCATTCACAACAGAAGTCCTCAAATTTGATTAATGATTAACCTGAGAATTCAGCTAGAGAGAGTTCTTTGTAAAGAGTACAGTTCTGCTACCAAGGAACCTAAAATCAGTTTAAGACTGAACATATGTCAAGTGTATATTACTTTCTTAAAAGGGCCCTGGTTTAGCTTCAGGGATTTTCTATTCTTTTAAGAACCTGCGGTCTTTCCACTATAGAATTTACAGTATGAGTTTCTCAAAGGTTGACAGCTTGGAAGCACTCAGCCCCCTTACTTCTTTACCCATTGCCCCAATTTCTTCTCTTTCTGTCAACCACATCTGTCATAACTCTAACAAACAGCTTATAAGAAGTATGATTCATTAGAAGAAATCCAGAATAAACCATTGAATAACAAACAGTATAGTTCAAAGAGCTGTGTGAAAGAGCCATATAGTCTCCATTTCTTGCTCAGTGCAGGAACTGCTAAAGTGTCCTGGATAGGGGGTTACGCAGTCTCTGTTTGAAGATCTCCAGTAGAAGAAAAATATGCTACCTCATGAAGCAGCCGATGGTTATTATTGCCTGGCATTACACTTATTACCTGGAAATTCCTTAAAATAAATAAATCCCATGACTAATTAGAATGTCCTTTCACCCACTGTTTGTGGTCCTAGTTTTTAGCACATCAGAAAACCAGTTCACACCCTCCTCTATATGACAACCCCTTTTATGTCTATTTCTTAGAACTACTATCGCATCTTCTTTCACTCATCTCTTTTCCAGACTGAATGTACCCGGTCTTTTAACTGTTCCTCACAGGAATTGGTTTCCAGTCTCCTCCCCATCTTGATCACTCCCTTTTTAACTCACTTGGGAAAAGGCAATGATCTTATCTGAGACTTGGGTTTCAACCAAATAGAATGTCATTAAAGGAGGTAATCCCAATAAAAGCTTTCCTGAGAAGGTTAGGTGCAAGTCATCTGACACTTACAAAAGCAACAGGGTCATTACTTCTTGTTCCTACTATGCTGAACTTTTTCACATAGGTGTTAGTCTTCAGAGCTTCAGCATAAGCTTTCAAAATAGGCACAGGAATATCCTTTAAAAGAGAAACATTAGACAAGGGTGATGTGAGCTGTTTTTATTGAGACACAATTCTAAATTCAAAGGAATCCTGGATCTCCTAAATCCAGTGACACCCTTTAAATCATTTCAAACATGTCAGTTCTGTGCTACCATGCTACCTTTCCCCCACTGAGCTCTTTATCAAAAAATAGACCCATTTGGGATAATTTAATTTTATTTATTTAACTTATATACCACCCATTTTGCCTGGATGAGGAGGAGTCAGAACAGAAGGTAGGAACCTCAACTTCATTTTTAAAACACGTAGAATAAAGCAGTGTAAAATATATTGCAAAGAAAATCAAGCAACTGCACTTGGAAAGTAGTATGTCCTTTTGGTCATTCTGCCATACTTTGGATTCTTCCTTGATTTAGAATTATAGTCCAAAATGTGCCTGGAGGAAAACATGCGCAAATAACTGCAGTCACTTGGTTTTCTTTGCAGCATCAGCTTTGTTTCATATGTTAGATATCAGAGAGATAGACAGGGAAAACATTTGCCATATTAATGCCAACCATATTTTCTCTAAAATGATTGACTGCTTTTCAATGGAAAGAATGATGTGTATTGTTTTAGAACTACCATCTCAGTTTAACTTCTACTTTATGATTCAATTGTAACTCTGGTGTGAAAAAGATACCTTTTCAAGAAATCAATTCAAGTAATGGAGGGAAAAGTTATTGCCTTTATTCTCTAGACTTCTTGGGTCATGGAGAGGGAATGCAAATGGCAGCATATAGCAAACCTTGGTTGAGCTTGAAAAAAAGGCATGCAAGTCCAATTTGGTAAATACTTGAACGGGAGACTATTCAAGGTTATCCTACAACATCTTTAAAAATCTTGGAAGAAGTCAATAGCGAGCCTCTTTATTGTGAAGAAACCCCAAAGAGTGTATTTCTGTACAGACAGTCCTTGACTTACAACACCATGGGAACCTGAATTTCTGTTGCTAAGCCTACTTAAAGCAAACCCAGGGAGAAAGGAAGCCGTACCTTAATATTATTGAGATTAATTTCCTGAAGTTCTGGATCATTGTTTTTCACTCGTGCCAAAGTTTCTTCTACGTTGGTCAAATTTGGCTCATCAGGAACTGGTTTATACTGGGTGGACTTAATTATACCTACATGAGTGAAAGAGATAAAGATCCATGTCCATTTGCTTCTGAACAGTCATTAGTGATACAATGAAAAAAGAGTAATAGCTTCACTCTTACTCATTTTGTAGGCTTCAACCCAGATCTCCTAAGCTTACAATATTTCTAATAGCATTTATTTCACTCAGGGTATAAATGAAAGAATTTGATTCTCTGATGCTGGATTCTTATGAAAACAAATTAAAATAAGTTCAGTACCAACCACTGATACAGTTTTTCTTATTGGCCAAGTGGTGACAAAAATATCTACAAAGTTGTATAGAAAGTCATGGAACAGACTCGGCTTTGGTAGTTTAATAACTAAGGTGCTTTTTAATTCTATTCTCTTTTTAAAATGCTTTCACATGCCTCTTACAGATGCACAGGACAGATGCAAGCATATATCTTTTCAACCTATGTTGAAGAATTTGAATTTTAAAAAGTTTGTAAATAAATGTATACATTTATACATTTTTATACATCTTATGTCTCTTAGCAGCTGTACTAAGAGAATAGTATGATTTATAGATTTTGTTTGGACTGTGTTTTTAAGATTTTTTTTTCAGTTTAGAGACCAAAGAAAAGAGGAAAAAAGACATTTAAATGTCTTGTTTTCTGAAATTCATGCTTGGAATTTTTTGGGTGCATAAATTGCATGGCAGCAAGGAAAACTGTTATCTGTACTTCATTATAACTGTTTTCTTTTTAAATCTACATTCACTGTAGACATTGACAGTGTATTTGCTTCCTTAGTGAACAATGACAAATTGTATGTCTTGAAAAAGACTACCCCTCACCAAAAAATAGGGGGAATTTTTCATATTATATAAGCATGTATTTAGAAAAAGTATTTCTTTGATCAATTCTAAAATGTGTATTTTTCTGAAACTCCAGTAAAAATAAATCTAACATTTCTACACTATTAATAATTCCAACATTCTCAAGTGATCTCCTCTGTAAAGGAGAACATGTTTCTCTATAATCAATTCTAAACAGAAAGCACTAATCAGTAACATTCCCTAGAGATTATTTCAACGCATGACCCCAAAGATGGCGATATGGGTTCACATTATGGATGCACATTAAAAAAGTGCCATTTTCATCTTTACCTATAAAATTAAAAACGATTCTCTGAAAGAAAAACTACAGAGAATAAAACCTATAAATCCAACAAATCCAATACCCAGCTTCCCCATCTTATCAAACTAGGTTTGCTGACTCCAATTGAAACCAAATTTGGAGGTCTTATTGCCCTGACAATAAGCCACTAACCTACTTGAATCTTTCTCACTCTGTGTATAGATACTTGCTAGAACTTCAAAAACAGAGCAGGAACTGTGCATAAAAAGTGTTAAAACTGAATTAAGAACTACTAATTAATATTATTGCTTGTAAAAGAAGATGCTGTATTCACAGCTTTAATTAACACTACAGATACCAACTATTCTGGTCTGTTACTGAGATATGCGATCATTCTCACAAACACATGCAGACACATTCTCCTTCCTCCTTCCAATAGAAACACACACCAAAGAGAGAAAAGGAAATAATTAGAATAGAGCTGGAGCAAGAGGAAAGTTGTTCTGAGAAGGAAAAGGAAGATTCAGTGTTAAAGGGTATGGTCCACAAAAACTCTATGTTGTGATTTTGCAAATACCTAGCAAGGAACACATTTTGCCTTCCAAAGAACACAACACTGCTTTTGTAATTCCAATGAAAGCACTGAATTCTGGAGCTACTTATAGTGAGAGAAAGAAAGAAAGAAAAATGTATGGAGACAAGGCTGTGAGAAAAGCAGTCCTATTTAATGTTTCAGAAAGTTTAAATTCAACAGGCGAAAAGTCCTCCCAAACAAGAAGCTAAGTTTTAGAACTGATCTTCAAAAGATCAGTCTAATATTTGTGATATTTGGAGCCACTTGCAACTCATGCTTATTCCTTTGTTTTCACTACCTTCTGCTCTTTTCATTAAATGTAGGGACACACAGAATTATAGTGGGGGGGGGATCAAATGTTGGGCAATTATCTGGATTTGAAAAGGGGAAAGTGATTCTGAAGTGTGGAAACATACATCATACTTGTTGGCACCTTTTGAATTACTGAGTATGACACAAGCATTCTCACATATTCTGAATCTGCTTTCCTCTCTTGAATCTGGATTTAATCTGAATCTATACTGTTTTATTAACTACAATTATAAATGCTGCTGCTTTTGACTCCCTTTGTTAGATTATTATAATGTTGTAAACCTTACTTACTGTCCAATCCTTCTTTGTTGACTATAGTTGTAGTCCCTCGTGCTTCGTAATATTGTTGGTTGCTCATCAATGTATGCATGCCAAGAATAGCTACATGAGAGAAGGGGGAAAAATCAAAGAAAACAAAGTTAAATAAATTTATAGACTTGTCATTCCTGGGAAAGTGATAATCTGGCCAAGACACTCAGTAGCCTAGGAAAAATGTGAAATAACAGTGATAAAATATTTATTTTGAAAGGGAATATTGAGAAGATCCATTGAAGCTGAGCACAACTTGTATGTTCAAACAGGATGTGATTCCTTATTTCTTCATGCTTTGGCTAATTAGGCTTTTATTTAAAAAAAAGGAAGCAGCAACATGCTACATTGGATAATTAATCATCCATTATCAATGGATTCCTAACTGATATGACAATGACCTGCATATCCTATTAAATGTAAGAATTTCACTGCATCCACCCACTATGGGAAACAGGGCCGAGATAAATACAGTTCTCTTCACTACTTGGCAAATTGCTATATCTTACTTAGTGAGCTCTTTGCAGTAATGCATTACCATTTAGCAAGGCCTCAGTCACATTTGTCATCTAATTCCAGTATGAATAGAATCTGAGCTATTGCCAAGATCTGAAAGGGCTTAATACACATAGTCAGTTTGGTGTAATTGTTAAGGCATCAGGCTAGAAACCAGAAGACCCTGAGTTCTAGTCTCACTTTTACAAAGCCAGCTTGGTGGCTTTGGGCTCGTTGCCTTCTTTCAGCCTTAGGAAGCAATGGCAAACTACTTCTGAAAAACCTTGCCAAGAAAATTGCTGGGACTTGACCTGGCAGTATCCAAAAATCAGACATGATTGAATAGAAGAAATACACACACACAATAAGTTGCCTTTTTGATCTCAGAATAAATAAAAGCTTATTTGATCAAAAAATTAGTCCATACCTAGCATTTTATTCTGACATGCTTTCAATAACACACACATACAAATAATATCTTATAAAGCTACATCCACTCCTAGATTAGGAAACATGCAACATGCTGGACAGCTGCACATTTGATGGCAGCTTTTTGTTAGGAATATACTAAGTTCTGCAGTACCATAAGTGATAATTGCATATTTTAGCCAGTTATTTGTATATACTGTATATGTTGCAATCAGCAGCATCTTAGAGCAGACATTCCAGACTTGCATTTGAATGAAAATGAAGCAGCTCTTTTCTAAAGCACTGCCTGCCACCTACAATTTTTGTAAATCCTTAACAAAATATTCAATCATTGGTTGAATGACTAAGACTACAGTCCCAAAGGACTCATTAGGGTGCAGATGATGTAAGCTGTATTCTTGATTCAGGAGAACAAAGAATTTCCATATTGTCTTCTCATTATATATAATATATATTTCTGTATTTAATTTGCTTTATTATAAACACTAGCTTTGATCATGCTCCAGAAGTTCTTTAACAAGCAGCAAAAAGCACAGTCAGATGTTCAGTTGCAAAGGATCTGTTTTGCTAAAATGTATCTTTTTTAAAAACCCTCATATTTTTTAAAAAATTCAATCAGATACATATTTAAAATATCAAAATAATTACAACATATTTTTCTTTTTGTTTCTAGTTTATGGCTTCTCAATTAAAGAAACATTACTAAGCTGAACTGGTCACTTGTAATATCCCAGAAGTGGGAAAATCACTGCTTAGGAAAAAAATATGTCAGAAAATAAGACTAAAACAACCTAAAAATAAATAATTTATCAATTCAACTTGAGATTTCACAGATATCAAGTCATCTCTTGTAAACAGCAGGCCTATGTTTTCACTAATCGTCTTTTCCATTTCTGTATGGTTTTAGCCAAGAATCAATGAGGCTTCTGCTTCTAAAACAAATTGGAAGAAATGCCTGCCTCTCTGGTTGGCTTCTGGCTTATTAGTGCCATACCTCCACCTGCTGTGCTATGGGTAAATAATGCCTATTTGACAGGTTTGCCCTAAGCAATTTACAAGTCCAGAGATTCCAAAATGAGAGTGGGCAGTTTGCCCTGTTGCCCTTCATGGCCTCTTCTTGTTTACTAATTGTGGACTGCACCTTGATTTACCAAGGAACTCCAGGAGATAAAGCTACCAAAGAGATGTCTGGAGTCCCACTGAATGAACTTAAAAGAAGCAAGCTAACAAAACAGATAAGAGTCCATATCTGGGATTATCTTGTGTTGATAAGGCAGAAATGTTTCTCTGACCTTATTGTATCTACCAATTGGACAACTGCAATGTTCTTTACATGGAGTTGCTCTGGAGGACCACGTAAGAAACTATAGCTGGTCCAGAATGCAGCACTGCAATGTAGGGTGCACGTGTTACACTCTGCAAGCTGCACTTGTGGCCAATAGATTTATAAATGCAATTTACGATGCTGATTATGACTTATAAGTCCCTTCATGGAATAGGGCTATTTGAAGGACTGCTTCTCTCCCATGATTTCTGCTGAATATACTTATGCAAATTATTACAGTATATTGTAGTCTTCCAACAAAGTGTACCACAGGTAGTCCTTGAATTATGACCACAATTGAACTTAAAAATTCTGTTAAAATTGTTAAGTGAATCTGGCTTCCCCATTAACTTTGCTTGTTAGAAGGTTGCAAAATATACTATATTGCCAAAAGTATTCACTCACTTGCCTTTACTCGCATATGAACTTACTGTAAGTGATATCCCATTCCTAATCCATAGGGTTCAATATGACGTTGGTCCACCCTTTGCAGCTATAACAGCTTCAACTCTTCTGGGAAGGCTGTCTGTCCACAAGGTTCAGGAGTGTGTTTATGGGAATTTTTGACCATTCTTCCAGAAGTGCATTTGTGAGGTCACACACTGATGTTGGATGAGAAGGCCTGGCTCTCAGTCTCCGCTCTAATTTATCCCAAAGGTGGTCTATCGGGTTGAGGTCAGGACTCTGTGAAGGCCAGTCAAGTTCATCTACACCAGACTCTGCCATCCATGTCTTTAGGGACCTTGCTTTGTGCATTGGTGCACAGTCATGTTGGAAGAGGAAGGGGCCAGCTCCAAACTGTTCCCACAAAGTTGGGAGCATGGAATTGTCCAAAATGTCTTGGTATGCTGAAGCATTCAGAGTTCCTTTCACTGGAACTAAGGGGCCAAGCCCAGCTCCTGAAAAACCACCACACACCATAATCCCCCCTCCACCAAACTTTACACTTGGCACACTGCAGTCAGATAAATACCGTTCTCCTGGCACCCGCCAAACCCAGATTCGTCCATCAGATTGCCAGATGGAGAAGCGCGATTTGTCACTCCAGAGAACATGTCTCCACTGCTCTAGAGTCCAGTGGCGGCGTGCTTTACACCACTGCATCCGACGCTTTGCATTGCACTTGGTGATGTATGGCTTGGATGCAGCTGCTCGGCCATGGAAACCCATTTCATGAAGCTCTCTGCGCGCTGTTCTTGAGCTAATCTGAAGGCCACATGATGTTTGGAGGTCTGTAGCGATTGACTCTGCAGAAAGTTGGCAACCTCTTCACACTATGTGCCTCAGCATCTGCTGACCCCGCTGCGTCAATTTACGTGGCCGTTGTCGTTCCCAAACACTTCCACGTTCTTATAATACAGCTGACAGTTGACTGTGGAATATTTAGGAGTGAGGAAATTTCACGACTGGATTTGTTGCACAGGTGGCATCCTATCACAGTTCCACGCTGGAATTCACTGAGCTCCTGAGAGCGACCCATTCTTTCACAAATGTTTGTAAAAACAGTCTGCATGCCTAGGTACTTGATTTTATACACCTGTGGCCATGGAAGTGATTGGAACACCTGGTTCTGATTATTTGGTTGGGTGAGCGAATACTTTTGGCAATATAGTGTATGACCCCAGGACACTTCAACCATCTTAAATACATGCTAGTTGCTAAGCATCCAAATTTTGAACACATGATCACAAGGATGCTGCAATGGTTGTAAATGGGAAAAACAATCATAGGTCACTTTTTTCAATGCCATTGTAATTTCAGTTACTAAACAGATGGTTGTAAGTCAAGGACTACCTGTATATACAGCATATATTGTAATCTAGTCCCTTGGAGTGTTACATACATAGGATTTGGTATGAGATACGGTAATTTATTCCAAACAATTGATGCAGCATTCTCTTCAGAATAAAACTGAAAATCTATTCAATCTCCACATCCTAAAAATTTTTTTTTTTAGAAAGTACCAGGTCTAAGAAGAGTTAAACTGCACTGGGGAACATAACTGCAATCTTTAAGTCCTTGCATTTGTTGCATTAAAACAAAACAAGGTCTCAATGCAGTGACTCATGCAGAGATTTTACTAATTATTTGTTTTGTTAGATATCTCATTCTGTTATCTCAGCACCAGAAGCAGCCATAAGAATAAATAGCAAAAGGTACCACTTGACTTTACAGTGCTTTACATATTGTTCCCAACAATCTGGGTTCTCATTTTACCCACCTCGGAAGGATGGAAGGTTGAGTCAACCTTGAGCCTGGTGAGATTTGAACTGCCAAATTGCAGGCAGCAGTAGCAGCCTGTAGTACTGCACTCTAACCATTGTGCCACCGTAGCTCATACATTCAATTCAAAGAGATAACAGAATTACTCAGGCCTAGCAGAAAATTATGGGAGGATAGAGTAAGGCCAGGGTCATGCACTAAATATTGTGGATGAGCAATGCACCAAATTGCCAGCAAAAATATGGTATGTAGATGTATTTGTATGTAAATATGCACAAGCAGCTCTTGGAACTCCTGGAGGATTATTGTACATGCATTTGTTTTTGGAAAGGGCAGAGAAAAATCTATACTGTCTTTAGGTAGAACAATCAGTTATTGCTCTTTACAGATATGCAGAACTACTCATTAGTATATATCCCATCTTGGCATAAGCTTGGGGTGCATTCATTAACTGCATACCCATTTGCCATTTTAACGCAAGTTGGATTCTTGGCAGACCTTTATTCATGAGCGCATAGAGAATGAGAATATTCCACCTTGCCAGTTTGCATGTGATGAAGGAAAAGTAGAAGCCAATGAGCAAGCCTTTGGTGGAAATTGCAATTCACAATCCAGTTTGTGCAACAAGAATAAAATGATAAAGCGGCAAAATATTTTGGACAGCAGGGAGTGCAGCAGGCCTAATGCAGTCTTGCATTCATTAAAGCAGGACTATGAGGTCACCAGCATGGTCCTTCTGCAACTTCTGCTGAGATGGATGATGTCATGGAAATATGAGAGGAAGAGGCAGCAGGCTGGAAAAAACAGACATAGTTAAGGCAGGAATGGGTTGCTTCAGGGAACTTGAAGCTGAATAAAGGGAGGGGAATTTTAGTAAAATCAGGGAGATGAGGGTTAATTCACACTTTTGGAGAATAAAGCCAAGCTCAGATAAGATGGAATAGTGAAAAAGATAGCCCTGAGTCCCAGAAGAAAAGGCAGAATATGAATCTAACAAGGAGTTACATGCTGGTTTCTTATACTTCTTTCTCCACATGAACCTGGGTTGTAACATCACAATGTGCCATGTTTAATGCTTAAATATGTTTATTTTGCTTAAATAAACTGCTGAACAGCCATGACAGCTGTACACTGTCCGCCTCACACACCCCAGTTGCTCTAGGCATTATAGAGAAGAGCTGATCCTTTTAGGCACCACAGATTACACACAATGGTGGGATTCCATTTTTTTTACTACCGGTTCTGTGGCCGTGGCTTGGTGGGCATGGTGTGACATGGCGGGCGTGGCAGGGGAAGGCTACTGTAAAATCTCCAGTCCCACCCAACTCCAGGGGAAGGTTACTGCAAAATCCCCATTTCCTCCCAATCAACTGAGACTTGGGAGGCAGAGAATAGATGGGGGTGGGGCCAGTCAGAGGTGGTATTTACTGGTTCTCCAGAACTGGTCAGAATCTGCTGAATACCACCTCTGATTACAAAGCATCAAAATATAGACTGACCATTCAAGGAAAGGGGATGTCCATTAAATCCAAATTTCCATAATTTGCTTTATTTCACTTATACACTGTAACTATGCAAATTGACAAAATAAGCATCATTATATCTTGAAATTTTCAATTTAATGAGTCAAAATATGACAAAAATGTTCACTGTATATCAAGCCCACTAAATCAAGGACTTACTGTATTTTAATAACAAATGTATTTTACCCAGGAGGCAGCTTCAGTATACTTTACTCATATAAAAATTTCTCCCCATATTGTTTTCTATATTTGAAAAAGTCTATTTTCCCCCAGTAAAATAATCTACTTCTTTTTTTTCCTTCTTAGAAAAAGTTAAATGATTTCCTGCTTTCCTAACTTTCTTCACAGCTTTTCAAATCCTTGTCTAACTGTGCACTTGAAATTAATTCACTATGCTGGCAAGACTGGAAGGAACATTAAATAGATCATATTTTTCTTCCCATCCCAATATCAGCTTTAAAAAAAAAAACAATCTTCAGAAATAATACTTACCTTACACCAGTATTTCTCACTGGTGCTGGCTGGGGAATTCTGGGAGTTGAAGTTCACACATGTTATAGTTGATATGGTTAAGAAATATTGCCTTACACCCTTCCCAGTTCTTTCCCAGTCAGGCTATCCGGATTACAAATGGCTTATGCAGTTTTACAGCAGACAATGAACCTTTGGTTGGAGGGGGAAATAAAAAACCACTATATTTTCTTTTCTTTTTGTGAAGTGGGCTTGGCTGACCAACCACATATATTATCCTCAATTGCTTTCCAAGCCTTTTTTCAAAGGGCTATCTTGGCAAGCCTAGCAAAACCTCAAAACAGCAGCTGTGAATTTAGGAAGACTCCTCACTGTTTGTGTTTGGAGAAGAAATAAGCAGCTTGTTTTTCTATTATTCTACTGCGGGCAAAGGGCTAAGGCAAATATTTGTATCTTGCAAATTGAGTAATTGAAACTTTAGCCTATGAGCTCAAGCCTTCAGCGGCTTACTCTGCTGTTCAACCGCAGTTACAGCAAGAAGAAATATAAATCTGGTCAGTACAAGGTGGGTGAAAACAATAACAACACACACACACAGAGGAAGCCTTTATTAGACTTTCTTTCAAATAAGAGCCACTTATATCATATGATATAAGTCATATAGCTGGATGGAGTCACCGAAGCAGTCAGCATGAGCTTAAATGGGCTCCAGATGGTAGAGGACAGGAAGTCTTGGAGGAACATTGAACATGGGGTTGCAATGGGTCGGACATGACTTTGCAACTAACAAAACATATCATCTGATTTCACATATTGTATGGGGCCATAATGCAGTGTCCTTGAGTTTGTTGGTGTCCTATATGAACCAAGCCATTGTTTATGACCCAGCATGTTGCGTGAACCAACCAACTGTGGCTTAATCGACAAATTGGGACAGAAAACTATATCCATCTAAAATTTGTTGTTTCCATTGCTGATCCTTACTGTGGTGTTTTGTTTTTTGTCTTTTTCATAGCCTTGACTTCTGGTGATTTCAAGGACAAGTCAAAATACTTTTTAAATACTGGAATAGCTAAGTGTCAAACTCCACATAGCTAGACAAGATCAAGGAAGCAAGACTTACATATATTTCAGGAACTTCAATGTTAGTCTGGGGTAATTACAGAATCTTGTAAACTGCACTAAGAATTTTCTATTTATAATGAGCCAATTAGGATGGAGGGGGGGGGAAGAGCCCAACTTCAGGATAAGGTGTCGGGTCCTTTGGGAGGGAAGGAGGGGAGAGAGAGGGAGGGAGGGAGGGAGAGCGAGAGAGCGAGAGAAGGATAGTTGATGGCCTGGGTGTGTTGTTTGGCAGCAGGGATCTCTGGGAGCTGGGTGGGACCTTGGCAGTAGCTGGATCTTGGCATGTAGGCTTTGTTGAAAAAAATAAATAAAAGAGGATGAAAAAAATATACTGGGGCGGTGGTGGGAAGACAGAGGCAGGCTGTGACATTGGGGAGGAAAAGAATGAGAGAGACAATAGAAGCTGGGATTGGAGCAACTTTCCAGTGGGCTGGGGGGGTAGCTTGGGGGGGCAGGGAGTGAACAGTATCAGGTTGGGGGGATGTGCAGTTCACAGTCCCTTGACCACACACATCATTGGTGAGAAAAAGAAACAAGCACTTTAAAAAGCAGCTTTCATTGGAATGGAATGGAAAAGTTGCAAGGGGCCTGGATTAGGTCTTCTAGTCCAGTGGTTTCCAACCTTGGCAACTTTAAGACCTGTGGACTTCAACTCCCAGAGTTTCTCAGCTGGTTTTAAGTGGTCTTGTTTCTTTTTCTCACCTATTACTACTTCGATGGTGTGTGCTTACAGGTGGGATGGTGTGTTTAAGGGAATGTGAATATCCAAGGCATGGTTCAATGAGAGTATGAAGTATGGAGCCCCCATTGTTTCTCTAGTTTGGGGGGGGGGATCCTGTGTTCATAAGATGAATATTTACCATCATGCAATTCACTTGCTGCCTCTCTGCCAGACTCCCAGGCAGTGGTTCTCTGGGAGGGGAAGTCTCAAAAGCTTCTACCATAAACACCACAATTGCTGGAATTATCACCTGCAACTGTACCCCTTGCAAGCACCCCTGTGGTGAAGATCCAGCTGCTGCCAAGATCCCACCCAGTATCCAAGATTCCTGTCACCAGAAACCACACACAGGTCCTCAGCTTTCCTTCTTTCCTTCTTTCCTTCTTTCCTTCTTTCCTTCTTTCCTTCCTTCCTTCCTTCCTTCCTTCCTTCCTTCCTTCCTTCCTTCCTTCCTTCCTTCCTTCCTTCCTTCCTTCCTTCCAGCAATAGCAATTAGACTTATATACAGCTTCATAGGGCTTTCAGCCCTCTCTAAGCAGTTTACAGAGTCAGCATATTGCCCCCAACAATCCGGGTCCTCATTTTACCCACCTCGGAAGGATGGAAGGCTGAGTCAACCTTGAGCCGGTGAGATTTGAACAGCCGAACTGCAGAACTGAAGTCAGCTGAAGTAGCCTGCAGTGCTGCACTCTAACCACTGTGCCACCTCGGCTCTTCCTTCCTTCCTTCCTTCCTTCCTTCCTTCCTTCCTTCCTTCCTTCCTTCCTTCCTTCCTTCCTTCCTTCCTCCCCCCTCCCTCCCTCCCTCCCTCTCCCCCCCCCCCGAACAATGTAAATGCCGCAGGCAAAAAAAAAGATGCTACAAAGGATTTTCCTTTTGGTCTTCAAACAGCCTCCATCATTCTATGTAACTCAAAGATTTCCCTAGGAACCTCAGTTTGCATATCTTGACATCAAGATATACAGACAAAATGGGAACTTTGAGGGTGGGGAGATAAAACACTCTCCTTTGCAGATGAATAAATATTTGCAAACAAAGTAGAATTCTGCTCCCCCACCCCTGTTCCTGTAGTTGAGCTCTTCCCCCCATATCTGATCCTGCAGTTGGGCTCCCCCTGCCATCCTGCAGTTGGGCTCTTCCCCCCTCCCCCACCTGATTCTGCAGTTGGGATCTCCCCCCCCCCACCTGATCTTGCAGTTAGGCTCTTCCTCCCCACCCCACCTGATCCTGCAGTTGTACTGCTCCCCCCTATCCCAGAAGCCAAGCCACCACTGTTCTCCTCCTGTACCCCCCACCACAGCTCCACAGCTCTGTAATCAGTGAATGCACACTGCCCGATTGGCTGGCAGCTAACTGTCCTGTGCAGCCAAAAGCCTGGACAAAGGGTATTTTGGTGAATGGGCCAGGCTGAAGGGCATGGGGAGGAGGCCCATTGGCCAGGGTGAATGGCTAGGGGAGGGCCAGCTGAGGAGGAAAGCTAGAGTTAAATAGATGGAGGCAGGAGCCTGGAGGAGAGGAAGGCATGGCCAAGGGTAGGAGCCTGAAGGTCTCATTTTGTGTGGTTTGATGAAAGAAGAATTTAAGAATTAAAATACGGTTGCTGTCCCCCACTTCTAAGTCACTAAAATCAGCCCTGTGAACTTAAAAGGCCATTCTCATACAAATACATTACTATGTTAAAAAAAACACTTTCTCTGGCAAAGAGAAGATAATTCTGTGCTATTGTAGGAGAGAGGCAATCAGTACCATGTCCTAGACCTAGATAGTAACCTTTCTTGCAAATTTACAGAATGATTTCTCCATTCTCCTATGAAGTCAAATTCAATCCCAGAAAAGGAAAAGCTACAAATTGAGCATCCTTCATATTTCAGGACAGTTATACCTGTTTTCAGCTAAATATAACCATAGTAAAATAAGTTTTACTATATTCCCTTTCCCCTTCTGATTCTTTCCTGCACAAATTCTCCTAAGACTTCATAAAATCTAACTTTTTTAATTTAAAAATTCCAAATTTTTTAAAAATTGTCTTAATGCCAAGAACTCAAAGCCTTTTAGAATAACGATAATTGCAGCAAAAATAAAGCTAACTCCTACATGCAGTCTTGCATCTTACCAGCAATGTCGCAGAGTTCAGCATCAGAAGCATTTGCCAGGGCTTCCTCCAATTCTGGTTCCAGAGTTACACTTTCCAAAACTGGATCAATAGCTTTCTGCTTGGGGACCCAAATTTTTCCTATAAATACATGAAGTAGTAACGGCTTCAGTTCCATTCCAGCAGGTTGGCAGTTAGATACATTTTAGTCTAATAGTTAAAGCACCAGGCTAAAAACTGGGAGACTGTGAGTTCTAGTCCTGCCTCATGAACGCCTGCCTTTCATGCCTCATGAAAGCCATCTGGGTGACTTTGGGCAGGTCAGCCTCAGCCCAACTCACCTCCCAGGGTTGTTGTTGTGGGTGGGAATAATAGAAAGAAGAAGGTGTGTTGAATATGTTCACCACTTTGAATTATTTGTAAATAGATACAAATAAATAAACAAAACAATACATTTTATTCTCCTACTTAAGGTGGTTCTTTCATAGTTCCTAACTTTTCAAGACTCTAAAAGGAAGGGAGAGAGGCATTGGCACTGAAACTCTGTTGTACGAAAAGGGGAAGTTAAACTCTCCCCTTAAAGATTAAAATCATCCTCCCTATCTACCAATAACTCACAGGAAAATAAAATAGAAAAGAATTCTTTATTGGCCAAGTGTGATTGTGCATACACTTGGCATTTGTTTCTGTTGCATAAGCTCTGAATATACATACAAGCAACAAGTGATCATCATAATCTTAAACTACAAACATCATAAATCATAGATACAACATTCAGTGACAGTCATAGGATACGAAATAAAGGCCTTACTGTGTAAGTGTATCAGGTATCAAGATTCACAGTGTGATTGCTAACCTCACAATTAAAGTAATAGAGGCTGGATTTTGTGTAATTCCACATCAGTTTATGTTAATGCAAAATCATTTTTAATAGCATCCTACTCCTAAGGCTGCCTAACTGTGACTAGTATTCATTTTAAAACAGCAATGGCTTGGAACATGCCTCCCAGGGCCTGCCACCTTCAGTGATATCCCAGGCCTTTCTCCAAATTCTCATTCACTGTGGGATGTGCTCATTCAGGCTTGGCCCTTTGAAAAGGAAACCAAATTCCTTCCTATATTTTCACACACACTTTTAAAAATAAAGCTCTATTTGTTTTACTTATGGTAAAGCTAAAGGACATTTTTCCACTTGCAACTTACAGCAATCTCAACACCAATTCAACCATTTTGTGCCCAAATAACAGTAACAAAGAGAGGCTTAATGTCACTTCAATGAGTAATGAATGAGACTCTGAAGGTGCTTTAAGTTACTGCTATGGAATGGCCAAAATTTATTTCCAGTAGTGCTTGACTGCAGATGAATACATGTTCATGTAGTTCTCCTTAGCAACAATGTAAGAAGGGTTTGCAATTGCTTTTTCTGGATATTTTTTTCACTTTCTGCTCTAGTCTTGGGATTCCCTGCAGTATTAGCCAACCTAGCCATGTCTAACTATGATGCCCAGAGAGGTGCTATAGGAAACACACACAAAAGTTAGCTTAATAAGTTGCAAAATTAGTGAGAAGTTAGTGTTGGTGATTGGATCTTTAATTTTTTTAAAAAAAATGTCAGAACAAAGGAAATGTGTGTATGGAATGGTGAAAATGCCATCTTTACTCTAGAGGGAGGATAAAGATTAAGAAGGGACAAAATTAGAATACTTTTGTATTTCTTTTGCCAATTTCTTTCTTGGAAAAAAGGACAAAGTCTGGTTTAAGGTTTTTTTTCTTTTTCTCGAATAGAAACCAAGAAAGTAAGATAGAAGATAGAACAAACATAAGGAAAGGGTTCCTTTTTTTATAGGATGGTGCAGTCAAATGGAGGTGGGGGATGTGGGGGAGAAGAGTGCTGCTCCAGGCGTGGAATGTGACACTGGAGCTATTTTTGTTGCTGCTTCCTATGAAATGGCATGAAACAAAGGACAAGGACTGGGCAGTCCAAGACTAAATTTAGGCTCACACTGAAGCAACTGCTCCTTTTCTCATGAGGGTAGAGGAACAGAAGGCCAAAGTTATAGAAGAAGGGCTTGCTTTTAGGGGTATTAGCCATACAATCACTACTCTATTCCTTGGAAGTAGATTTTATTTTAAAGTAAAAGGCAATGTGAACATAAAATACAATTTAAACTGCTATGGGAGTAGGGTCTATGACAACTAGCCACAACTAACACATAGGGGACAACTTGCCATGCCCAACTTGCTGCGGCCAACTCACCAGAAGACAATTCACTATGGCCAACCTGCCACTACTATATAATAGTGAAGAAATGGTGGGAAGAATCATTAAAGAAAAGATGCAAAAGGAGGGACAAAATGAAATGTGAACAGCAAAAATTAAAAGTTTTTAATTATTTTAAATAATCAAAATTGTTGAATTGTCCCGTCATAAGTTGGCCATGGCAAGTTGGCTGTGGCGAATTGGCAGCAGTGAGTTGGCTACAGCAAGTTGGCCAGAGCGAGTTGTCCCATTCTGGTTTTAGGATGTACTTAAAAATAACTTTAAGTTTATCAGCATGAGAAGCATAGTACAAACTGCACTCTAGATCAGGGGTCTCCAACCTTGGCAACTTTAAGCCTGGCAGACTTCAACTCCCAGAATTCCCCAGCCAGGAATTCTGGGAGTTGAAGTCCACCAGGCTTAAAGTTGAAGACCCCTGCTCTAGATGGTTCACGGCACCTGCAGAATTGTGATAGTTAATCTCCTACCTCTTTTCTCTCCCGTGAAGGGAACCAGATCATCTCGGTCTTTAGTGTCATTTGCCTGCTTCTCCAAATGTGCCTGAAGAACATCCCTGTTAAAAGGGCCTGTGGGGTTTTTCTTGGTCTGATCTTTCTGTCTCATTCCTGCAGGTAATATTGCATTCTATATTTTGGAGAAAGGAGAAAAAAGATACAAGCTGCATGATCATCACCCATCACAATTCATCTTTTTTTAATGAAATCCCACTGAACCCCTACATGCTAGCAGTGTCTAGCTAATGAGTAGGAGTAGCACTCACAAAATCATAAAATATGTGAAGAAAAGTATTTTTGTTCAATCAACCACCAAGTTAACAACGTTTAAGATACTTATAGAGAGAACAATAGCAAAAATTAAGGAAAACAAACCAAAAGTAAATAGCATAAGATAAGAGAAGAAACCAATAGAATAATCCTCTATGGGCTCAACTAACCTGCCATCCTCCATACCCTGGGAAACCAGCCAAGGGTTGAGGGCTTCCCAAAACTCCAGTAGAGTCAGGGCCAAACTAATCTGAAGTATATGGTGGTCCAAAGAGTAAGGGCTATAATAGACAAGGCACATTTCCTGGATCCTGCCAAGAGAACATTCTATAAGCAATGGGACCAGGACCATGCCCCTTCTGCCAAACCTGATGGGCCAGCTGGAGCCCACTGCAAACAAAAAGCCTCTCAGATAAACCAGCACAGAGAGACAGAAAGGTGGCCTTGAAGCAAATATTCAGAAGTGGTTCAAAAAAAAAATTTGGTCCAAGGACAAAAACATTCCTTAAGTCCTGAGAACAAAGATACCATTAAGAAGAAACTTCTAGGTAAAGACAACCAGGTCCATACCTGAAAGTTCCAAATTACTGATATATTGCTGAAGCTTATGCACAGGAAGATGATCAGACTAATAATGTGTACCTGGGTGAAACTAGGTAAGGATCAAAGCCATTCAAGGGTGGTTAGAGTTTGTCCTCTTATGACTATGTAACAAACTTAAAACTGATGTCTCACTTGACTCCTCCCTCTGGCTCTGCCATTGTGTGTGTGTGTGTGTGTGTGTGTGTCTCCTACAGAAACTCAGGATGATGACATTTAGGGAAAGGGGAGAAAAAGCAGTCAGACTTGCAAGATTTCATTACTATAGCCTACCCCAATAAAGAACAATTCTATAGTTCCCGTGGAATTGATTTTCTAGTCTGATCTTGTGGAAATGACCTTGGGAGACTAAAGAAAAACTTGCAGCCTAAATAGCAGTTTGACAAATGAAAGTTTGAGGAGGAGAATGGTGAAAGCATCTCTGAAGGAACCTAGTCACCCTTACCTAGTTATCAGGTGAGTAAAAGTGAAGAATGGAAAAAGTACTCTCAGTCTTGTAAGATTTTTTTAATGTAGCCTTATAATAAAGATTTCTGGTGGTACATCTGTCTGAACTACCCTACAAAGCTAACAGTTGTACCTCGTGAGGCTGGCACCCATGCCCATGGCATGAAGGGCTTTATAGAAAACCACCAGCACCTTGAATTTATTTATTTATATAGATACTCATCTCATTTTTACATGATTTTAGGTCAGTGATGACTAACCTTTTACGTCACCCCTTGCTGACCTGGGTGCCGGAAATTGCACGTAAAACCATCCCACCTGGACTGCATGGCCTCACTGGCCTTTGCACACACAGCAGCACCAAAACCCAGAACAGAAGTGAACACTGGTCTTACAGGTTTTGGCGCTCCTGTGCCTGCAAAAGCCAGCTGACTGGCATGTGTGTGCACAGGAACACGGAAGAGGAGCCAGAGAGGCTGTGCATCCTGCGCGGAATGGCTCTGCATGCCGTTTCTGGCACACCTGCCATAGATTCACTACCACAATTCTAGGTAGTTTACAATTTTAGAGCTATTTTGGTATAGTGGTTAAAGCATCAGGGCATAACTGGGAAACTGAAAATTTTGGATCAATTGCAGCTTCCGGATATTCTTCAAGAAGAATCCCATTTATTAATTTAAACAATGTATGTGGTGCCTTGAAGCCCCATGAAGAACATATTAATCTGCTCAAAAGATGACTAAGCATGAGTGATCATGGGCAGCATCTGTTGATCCAAGAAGGGGCATAATTGGCACACAACACAAAGTTGTGAATAAGCCTCCCTTGCTGCCTAATTCTCAAAACAGCAGCTGTGAATTTAGGAAGACTCCTCACTGTTTGTGTTTGGGGAAGTACAACTCCCCCCCTCCAGAATTAAAGATTGGAAACCATCAGTCCAGGAGACCTTAAAATCTTCAGTTTTGTTAGGATTGAGCATAAGCCTATTCTTCCCCAGAGTCTCCAGACACTAAAACAGAACTTCCACAAAATCACTTGGTTGGTCTGGAGATATAATACTGAGTATATTGATGACACCTCAACCTGTGTCACTGAATGACCTCAACAGTGGTTTCATCTAGAATGTTAAAGAGAGTGGAGAGATTGGTGAGCCCTGGGGATACCCACAAAAATAAGACACAGGCTGAACAGTGACTGCAACTTAGAAAGAAGCGGGAAGAAAATCAGTACAAAATTGTACCCCTAATTCCTAACCTTTAGAACCAGTCCAGAAGGATATCGTAATCTGTTATACCGAAAGCCAGGAACAGATGGCTTTCAATATCACTAAAATAAGAACAGGTGCATTACCACCATCCTGCTCCCTTCAATGGTCATTCCCAAGTGCACTCAATGCTCTTTTGGTTCCATACATGGGCCTGAAACCCGACTAAAAGGGGAATAGATAACCTGCTTTCTCCAACACTCTCTGAAGCTGTAACATTGGGTCTACTGATGACAACTTCAGGAAGAAACAGACCACCATTCTTTAAACTCTCTCACTGCCCAGACCCAACCACATATCCTTTGAGAAGCCTTGGCTAACCAGGATCTAATACGGAGATGGCCAAGCTCACAGCACTGACCAATAGGGCCCCAAGTCAGCCAAGATAATCAAGCAAAAGTAAACTTCAGTAAACTCCATGGACCTGCATCAAGGTTGATCCAGCTTGGAATGGATCTGAATGACTTTATCCATTAGCTGCCTAGCATATTCCTTACAGTGGCCTTGTAAGTGAGTCTCCAGCCATACTTCCCCAGAAGGAATAGGACCACTTGACCACTTGGCTATCTGCAAATGCAATAAGGGCAAAAAAGGAATGATACTTTGACATATTTCTTGCCACGTGGTAGTCCTTAATATTGGCTCTAGCTCATGCTGAATTAGATTCACCTCTCTTTGTTCTCCACAAATGTTCTGCTGTGGCATAAACATAGCTGATATGTGGCTGCTGTGGAGTGTGGGAAGGCATGCAGGTGGCTGCTGTAGTATTAGTGCAGCTGGGCAAAGGGATGCTGCAGCTTGGTGCGACTATAGAGTGAGGGTGAAGTGGAGTGCTCCAGGCAGCTGCCTGCACTACGGAAAATGAGATTCCTCAGGATCTCATATTCCATAGGAGAAAAAGGAGAAAAGGGAGTCAGAGTGGGAGCAACTTACAGGAGTGACTTTCAACCTTCCCTGTCAGTTTTGCTTATGCCAGCAGGGAGGGTCACAAATGGCAATCAGGGCCACAGGATGCTGCAACCATCATAAGTGTAAGCTGGTTTCTAAGTACCTGGATGGTAATCACATGACCATGTGGGTGCTGGGGTAGCTGGAACTTCAAGGACTGATCCTAAACATCACTCAGATCAGTGCATGGTTACTGAATGAGTGGCTGTTAACCAAGGACTATCTGTAATATACACATCATTACTACCTGTATTTCTTTGCTTTACTCTTCGCTCTCACTATCTGCAACTGAAAATTGGAAGTTATATTTAATTATTATCACTACAAAAACCCCAAATGCTGCTTTAAAAACACTATTCTTTAAAGCACTTACATCTGGATCAAGTTCCAGTAGCTCATCTTCTAGCATCTTAATTTCATCTTCTGTCAGTGCTCCAAGGATCTGATCTTCATCTAGATCTCGGTATTTCTCTAAACCTTGTCTATATGACATTTTGGAGAATTAGCTTTTTTGATCTTTTCTGGATTTTAAGTCTCTTCTTCCCAAAATACAGGACCTGGATGATTAAAAAATTTAAAAAATATTAAAACTTGGGTTGCATGGTGGTAGAATTATCATAATAAGAAATCAGGTTGATCATAATCACTAGATGGCAGCACAGAGATACAGAAAACCATAGCCCCATACCAAAAAAGAACCAATGAGCAATCAGCATTCCAAAAATTACTGATCCGGATTGGTCACAATGAACCAATCAGAGACTCAAGCTCACTGCACCAATTGGACACCTGCTTGGCTAAAGATCAATTAAAAGTCAGGTCACTTGACAGAAGTCCAGTCAATCCCTGTATTCCCTGCTCAGTTGCCTGTGGTTTGTTTTAGCACAAACAAACCCCTGGGCCGTGATCCACTACCAGGCCATGGGCCATTCGGAACCAGGCCGCGGAAGCAGTGGACAAGCTTGTGTGTAGCTCCACCTGCGTGAGCAGCAGGGAAACGAAGCTCCATTTGTGTGAATGGCTGGTACGCATGCACGCAACTTGTGCAAATGGAGCTGCGCTTACATGCCCACCGCTCACACAGAATCATCCCCTCCCTCCCCCACTGGTCCACAAAGTCGAAAAGGTTGAGAACCGCTGCTTTAGCAGACCATCTTACATCTGAAGATGCCAACCGGGTGAAACATCAGGAAATATATTGTCTTGACTGTGGTCACTAAATCCTGAAGATCAGCACTATACAGATTGGCACTGCCCAACTGATACAGGCCATGAAAGCCTTAACCAGATGCAGAAAAAAAATAATCCTTTGCTGCAATCTGTTTTCTGTATAGGTAGTCCTCACCAACAGTAATTGGGATAGGGACCTTAGTCACTAATTGACCATAAGATGAGGTATCATGTGACTGTAACTGATTTATGCTGCAGTTCTGGCTATCCCAGTTGCAGTTGTTAAGGGAATCCCCTACAATCAGCATCCTGCAGTCACATGATTGACATTTGTGACCTCCTGTTGGCTTCCCCATCAAAGGTCACAATTGGCAGTTTACATGATTATGGGGATGGTGTGACAGCTGCAACTATGAGAACCCACCAAAAATACCTCACCTTTACTGCCATTGTAACTTTTGTCTCTGAATAAGTGCATGTTGAATGAGGACTACCTGTTTCCAGGGGAAATATGATATCCTTAAGGATAGTTCAGTTTGGTATAATTGTAAAGGAATCAGAATAAAAACCAGATTGTGAGTTCTAGCTTTGACACAAATCCAGCTGGATGACTTTAGGCTAGTCACACTCTCTCAAACCTAGGAAGCAGGCAATGGCAAACCACTTCTGAAACTGTGCCGAAAAAAAACTGCAGGGTCTTTTCCATGGAGTCCCCAGGTATCAAAAACTGTCCTGAAGTCACCAAAAAGGCAAAACATTTAGCTGTGGAATGCAGTTCTTCGAATGCATCAATGAATTAAAATATGTGATTTCTTACATAGAACATATATCCGATCTTTTTGGCTTGACAATTGGCAATAGCAAACTTAGTATCTTGTTAAATATAAATGTTAGTCCAATTTTAGGAATTCCGCTGCAGGTCTTGTGTATTTTTTACCTGATACTATATTGTACAGGAAGTTCTACAACACATTTTGGCAATTATGACTAAAGATTAAAGATTAAAGGGTTAGCACAACCCAAAAAAAGAGAAGTAGGAGATTGAAGAGCTCAAGAGGGAAGAAGGACAAAAAGACAAAACCTGCAAGCTCCTACAGATACCGTGCTTATACAAACAAAACTGAAGAACAAAATTGACTGTCCCATCTAATCAAATATTCCAAATAGAGCATATGAGAACCGTAATTAGGAAGGCAGATTATAAATCTTAAATTGTCTAATGTTTATTAATACTCAAGTGGGAACTGGTTGATGTGGCCTTCTTTGCTGGCAGTATTCAAGTGGAGGAAAGCTAACCATCAATCAGGGATGCTATAGTTGCAAAACTCCTGCACTGGAAAAGGAACTTATTTGTTTGTTTATATTTCATATTTCTTTATGTGTCCCTCTCTAAGGACCCTCTTTATCTGCCCCACTCTCAGAATTGGATATATAGGTAGTCCTCAATTTATGACCAGAATTGAGCCCAGAATTTATATTGCTAAGTGAGAAATTTGTTAAGTGCATTTTGCCCCATTATAAAACTTTTCTTGTCATATTTATTAAGTGACTCAGTGCAGTAACACGGTTGTTAAGTGAATCTGGCTTTCCCATTGATTTTGCTTGTCAGAAGTTTGCGAAAGATGATTACATGACTTTGGGATACAGCAACCATCATACATATGAACCAGTTGTCAAGTATCCAAATGTAAATCATATAATCATGGGGATGCTGCAATGGTCATAAGTGTGCAAAATGGTCATAAGTCACTTTTTCAGTGCCATTGTAACTTTGAACAGTCACTAAATGAAGTGTTGTAAATCAAAGTTGACATGAGCCTTGGAGGCCACATTGTTGGTCAAGACCAATATGTGATTGTGAGATACAATGTCCTGGAACTCTCGGAGGGCTAGCTGGATGGCCTGGAGCTCCAACCAATTGATGCTGTTTAGTTCTTGACTCGATCAGCGGCCCTGTGCAACTTGGTCCAGGGCATGGGCCCCCCACCCGAATAGGCTGGCATCCATCGTAACTTAGATGCAGTCTGGTTCCTTGAACAGGCACCCTTTGAGGAGCTTGGAGGACGTCCACCACCGAAGGGAGCTGAGAGGTTTGGGTGGGAGCCGAACCTTGAGCTGGGAGTGGCTGGTGTGGGCCCTCTGAAAGGGAAGCAGGAACCATTGCAGTGGACGTGCATTGAACCTGCCCCAGGGAATGATGTTGATGGAGGAAATCATTTTCCCAAGTAGTTGCAAAAGCATAGCCAAAGATAATAGTCTCAAAAATAATACCTGGGCCGCCAGGCGTTGGATGCTCTGTCGCCTTTCCAGGGACAGGGAGACCTCGCAAGTGATGGAATTGATGATGGTCCCCAGGTGGAGCAACGATGTGGTCGGCTGCAGATGACTCTTGGGGAGGTTCAGGACGAACCCGTGTCTCCGCAGTGAGTCCATTGTTACCTGTAGATCCCATAGGGTCTGGTCCCGAGATGGCAACAGGACCAAGATGTTGTCTAGGTAACAGTTCACTCTCACCAGGACCGAACGAAGCAACGCTGCCACCATCACCAAGAGTTTGGTAAAGGTTCGAGGGGCCGATGACAAGCCGAAGGGCAAAGCCCGGTATTGAAAATGACGGCCCGCGAAGTGAAAGCGCAGAAATCTCCTATGTGGTGGGTGGATGGGCACGTGGAGATACGCCTCCTTGATGTCGACTGATGTCATCATGACGCCCTGGCGGATGGATGCCAAGATGCTTTTTAGGGATTGCATCTTGAACTTCTGATACTTGATGTACAAGTTGAGTCTTTTCAAATCTAGAATGGCCCGCCATCCCCCTGATTTTTTGGACACTAGGAACAAGATTGAATAAAATCCTAGCCCTTCCTGACCCTTTGGAACCTGCTCTATGGTGTTGAAAGAGATGAGATGTTGTATTTTGGCGTCCATGAGACGCTGTTTCATCGAACACCTGGGCATAGGACACTTGATGAACCGCCTCAAAGGGATGGAGAGAAACTCTAGGGTGAGGCCCAGCCTCACCACCTGAAGGGCCCAGGCATCGGACGTGGTCTCCGCCCACTGATGAGCGAAGGCCAGGAGACACCCGCCCATGGGTTCTTCCCCCTGGGAGTCACCAGTACCTCCAAAAGGACTGGTTGCCAGCCCCACAAAATGGCCTCCTGTTGTGGGATTGCGCCTGGTTCTGCTGGCGACCCCTATCCCTGGCCCCCGTGCGGTCCTGATCGCGGTCCTATGGCTGGGTAAAGGCCCTGTTGTAGTGGGGAACATAGGGGGCAGTGGTGAACCCAGAACCACCACCCCAAAATGGCTGGCGCCTGTTGTAAGGTTGCTGTCTCCTATTGGCACGCCCCCAGTGGAGGGGAGAACCTTGCATTTATCCCTCGTCTCTATGAGAATTGGGTCAAGTACAGAACCAAATAATGCCCCGCCCTTGAAGGGCGTGGAAGCCAGGCGCCACTTAGATTTAACATCGGCCTGCCAATGGCGAAGCCACAGTAGACGCCGGGATGCCACATTTGATACCACAGCCCGGGAAGCAAATTTTGCAGCATTAAGAGTGGTGTCTGCCAAGAATTCCAGGGCTGCCATGATCTTGGTAACATCTTGGTGAAGACGCACGTCTTCAGGGGCCAGTCTATCCTGCAACTGCTTGAGCCAGAGCACGGAGGTTCTATTAAAGAAGGACGCTGCAGTGGCAGCGCGTAGGGCCCAGGGCCCAGCCTGATGGGTCTTACGAATGACTGTTTCGGCCTTACAGTCCTCAGCCTTCAGGCCTTCAGAAATTTCTGATGGGATTAGGGCTGGGGAAGCCAGAGCCACCATGGGCAGATCCACAGTTGGGAATTGCAGGATGCCCTCCAGGTCAGGAGTGGAAGTGTACAATTTCCTGTCCCCATTGCTGGGTGGAGCAACCACAGTCAGTTGGTCCCATTGCTTTTGAACAAGGTCTAGAAAAAGTTTGGGAGAAGGAATAACCTCCTGCAGTGAGACCTGCTCAGCAAAGAGGTGCTCAGTTGCATCCAGGCCTACAGCAGTGCTATCCTTAGAGGCCGTCTCACCCATGTGGGTAGTGGCCTTAGCTTTATATAATAAGGACTTAAACAGTGTGAGACGAAATAACCCAGAGGAGTTACGTTGATCGAAAATCAGACCATCATCAGAGAAATCCCTATCTATCACCTCCCCTTCCTCCACCAAGGCCGAATCCTCACTATAGGTTGAGGGGAGAGGTAAGGAAGGGCTTCCTGGAGATCCAGAAGATCCACTTGTGGGGCCTGGGGAATAGGCCCACACTGGGCACTGGTAACCCCAGGAGCCTGATTTCTACGATGCAGTTCAGCATCCACCCCCCTGGAGATCGCTGCAGAAATCAGCTGGTACTGCCTGCAGCAGTAGGTGTAAAGGTGGCAGAAGGCCCAGCACGTGGCATTGCATAGGCGAGACCGCAGGGGCCTCCGAAATTGTATTGTATTTTGTATTTGTATTTAATGGATTTATAGGCTGCCCAATTACCGGAGGAAACTGGGCCTCCAACCCCGCCTCCCCAGAATCAGAAACTTGGGGCAGGGGACGATCCGGAGACCAGCTGCGGTACTGGAGCTGGTGAAGCACGCTGAGACAATAATATGGGGGGGGGGATTGCTACCCTTCCCAGCAGCCTTAGTCGCTGTCTTGGGCCTTTGGCTGCGGGCTCTGGAAGCGGCCCTGCCGGGCCTCGAGCTAACCCCCGCCTAGGCAGAATGTTGGGCATGTTGGGTAGAGGGCTCTACAATACCTCCTGAGGTGGATTGGTCAGCCATTCTATAGTAGATAGTGAAAAAACTCAACCGCACTGAAGCAGAAGTTTTACTAGCAACAGAAGCGGGCCGCCTGGCAAGCAGGAGCTGTGTAAAACGATCCTCTCACTAAAACAGCCAAGCCGAAGAGAGGGAAGTGGGAGGACCAATGGTGCAGTCGCTCCCTTTGGGCACGAAGACTCGCGACGCCTTCTTTTGGCTGCCTGCAAGCGCGTGTGAACAAACGGTCCCAAAATGTCGACAGCAACCGAGGCGCAAAATTTGAATTAGGCAGCAGCCAACAATGCCTCGCCCAGGCTCTCTGCTCTGCGGATGCCTTCAGCGGGGCTCGCGTTCTCCAAGAACGAACAGCGGGCGGTCAATTTGCCGGAAAACAGCATGCCTCGCAAGGCAACTCAATTCCAAGGCAGGCAGCGCGGATGGAGAAACAGCCCAGCGAACGGCAAGGACAGCAAGCGACAGCGAAGTGAACTCACGCTGGCAACAACGGCCACTGAGCTCCAATTGCAATAGCCCCCACGAGCCTGCGAATACCTGCCCGGGCGCTGTAAGAGCTCCAGAAGGTCTGGGTAGGCAGCGAACTGCTGCCTCTTCCTTTTAGTCCTGCAAAAACTTCCTTAAAGTGCCTCCAATAACTTGTTGAATCCAAAAATAGGTAGAATTTTGTCAATTAGTCTGGAGAAAATTGATATACATCTCTTCTGGCTGGACTGAGTTAAAAAACTGACCCATCCAGTCAGAGGAGGCGTGGTCAACATTTGCATAACTCAGTCTCTAGGCTAATGGACAAAGTTAACCCATGCTTGGATTCCCCAAGCAGCACACAGGAGAAATTGAAAATATTCCTATTCCTCTTCTGTCTAGAGAAAACCTCCTTCATACAGAGGTGAAATTCAGCAGGTTCTGGAGAACCGGTAGCAGAAATTTTGAGTAGTTCGAAGAACCGGTAACGGAAATTTTCAGTAGTTCAGAAAAGTGGTAGTGGAAATGTTGAGTAGATCGGAGAATCGGCAAATGCCGCTTCTGGCTGGTCCCAGAGTGGGGTGGGAATGGAGATTTTGCAGTATCCTTCCCCTGCCACTCCCACCAAGCCATGCCCACAAAACAACACCACGCCCACCAAGCCATGCGCACAGAACCGTTAGTAAAAAAAAATGATTTTCATATGGTAGTTGAAATACAATACAATATATATCATCCTAAATTCACAAAAGATTTAACGTTCTTCTTCCTTTATTTTAAGGCCCAAGCTGCATCCCATGGATAAGTTATTACCTTAAAAAAGAAAAGCTATTCCTGCATTGTTAACAGCAGCCTGATACACAACAATTCAATAGATGAATATTTCCTATCTCCTACTTACAGACTTACTTATAATAATATGTTTAGTCATGTATACGGAACATTTGCTAGAACCATCGGGTTTTTTTTTGAGCCTTTGTTTTAGCAACAATCTAATCTATTGTTTTAAAAAAATGCTACTTTTCACTAATCAAGCTGGAGCTGAAAAAACATAAAAGGGAACCAAAGTTGCTGTAAATGTGCAAGAACAGGTCTTATAAATCCGATTACTTAAGCTTGCCAGCAGGTTTCCTCTTGCAACATTCCGTCTTGCAGCATGGCAACCATCCACAAGTCACATTTTATGACTCAGTTTCTGGGATTGTCACTTACTGTATTATGTAAAATAGAACAGGGCAAACAGGAAAGCTACCTTTAATTTTGCCCTGTTCTATTTTATATAATACAGTAAGTGACAATCCCAGAAAAAACAACATTATAGTCCTGGGTAAAGAATAAAAAGGAATGCCTTTCATCAAACAATACTTCTCCCGCTCACTTATAATATAGATATGCACAATCATTATCTTATTCTTCAAAGCAGACTCAATAAGGAGAGTCAAGATAACATTTGGAGGCCCAAATGTGTTCTCCGCCCCGGTGACTCACAGGGCGTAATTCCTTAACATTTTTAGCCCTAGTTTTAGTTGAAAGCAGCTGATAAGAAACGGTCACTAAAAGTTAGTGTAGTATGTATTATCTAGGATGCACCAGAAGTTCTGAGTTTGTTTTTCAAAGTATTCATAGTTGCTATTATTGGTTTCTGTATTCGTTATAATTCATATTCTGCCTTTCCTCCGAACAGCTCAATATGGTATACAACATTGTTTTTCAAATTTGGGAAGACCTCTATATGCAGAATTCCCCAGTCAGCAACAGATTACTTATACCTTTAAATCCCACCCACCCATCACATTCTGACATACAGGTAATCCTCGACTTACAATCATCATTTAGCAATTGTTCAAATTTATAAAGGGACCAAAAAGAGTGACTTATGATCATTTTTCACGCTTAATGACCGTTGCAGCATCCTCACAATCACATGATCAAAATTTGAGTGCTTGGCAACCGTCTCATATTTATGATAGTTGCAATGTCCTGGGGTCATGTGATCGCCTTTTGTGACTTTCTGAACAGCAAAGTCAGTGGGGAAGCCACTTAACAATCATGTTACTAAACAACCACAGTGATTCATTTAACAATTTTGACAAGAAAGGCTGTAAAATGGGGCAAAACTCACTTAACAACTGTCTCACTTAGCAATAGAAATTTTGGGCTCAATTGTATTATAAGTCAAGGACTACCTACCTAGTTATGGTGAGATGCAATGACTAGCCTAATCAAGTCAATGTCCATTCTATATGTGGGTGAGATACTACAGGTAGTCAACTTACAAGAGTTAACTTAGTGACCGTTTGAAGTTACAATGGCACTGACAAGTGATTTATGACCGTTTTTCACACTTATGACCATTGTAGTATCCTCATGGTCAGAGGATCAAAATTCAGATGCTTTGCAACTGACTTATATTTATGACTTACTGCAATCTCCTGGAATCATGTGATCCCCTTTTGCAACTTTCTGACTGGCACAGTCAACGGGGAAGCCAGATTCACTTAACAACTGTGTTACTAACTTAACCACTGCGGTGATTCACTTAGTAAATGTGACAAAAAAGTTCGTAAATGGGGCAACACTCACTTAACAAATGTCTCACTTAGCAATATAAATTTTGGGCTTAATTGTGGTTGAAAGTTGAGAACTACCTGTGTTAGCTAAATATATCGTTAGAGGTAGATCACCTGTTAGAAGCATTCCCTTTGCTTGTGTTGTGCAGTATCAGCTGAAGGACCCCAAATCTTGGCAACCTTCCTGCTGGTGCCTTGTCCTTTTAAACAGCAGGTGCCCTGAGCTTTACAACAAGCAAAGCTTTCTCTCCTTCTCCCCCTTCCCCACCATTACAACCCTTGGGGGGTGGGGGGGAGGACATTTCACCAGCTTTATTTCCAGGCAACAACCTAACAGACACTTTTCTAGGCTGCAGCCACCTCCATGGGCACCCACCCTCCCCGCCAGGGCTATGAGGCAGAGAGGCCACTGCTTCCATCCCCCCCCCCCCCTCTGCAACCTGTGAGAATAGAAACTTCCCGTTCTGTCAGGGGGAAATAGAATCTCCTTTTTGCCATGCCCCCCCCTCGCTCTGTCCTTCCCAGTTTCACCCCAACAAAACAAACAAACAAACAAACAAACCCAAACAGCAGCGAGAGCAGAAGCAGCGGCTATTTATAGGCGACGCGCCTACGCCGGTCCCCATTTGGTGGCAGAGGAACGCTTTGGCCACATATGGCTTGAGCGGCTGACGCCGGGGCTCCTTGAGATACTGAGAAGTGGGGTCCCAATTCGAGGGGCACCAAAGCTTGGGCACCCTCAACCCTGCCCGCTCGACCGCTTATATATACCTGTTGCCGCTGCAGGCGGTGGGCTTTGTGGAAGAGGGCGCACGCCGGCGGTTGCGAGACGCGTCCCCCGCAGAGGAGCTCTTAACGTTGCGCAGAAAGCAGACGGCGGGGTGGGGGGATTCCTTTCCCCTCCCAGTGCCACTGTCACTCATGGGGCTGAGGACTGCGGACGGGAGGCTGACACCCCCGCCCCCCGTCCCAGGCTTCGTCTGCAGCCTTGGCTGAGGGGGCTCTTCGTTGCCGGCGCTCTAAGCATCCGCGTCGTGCGTGCGGAGGAGAGACGACAGCCAAGAGT
This sequence comes from Thamnophis sirtalis, assembly GCF_051295495.1. Classification (NCBI taxonomy): domain Eukaryota; kingdom Metazoa; phylum Chordata; class Lepidosauria; order Squamata; family Natricidae; genus Thamnophis; species Thamnophis sirtalis. Next base: position 102,622,301 of record NW_028261385.1, on the reverse strand, counting down.
CGCTGTGATTAGAAGAGCGATTCCAGAACGGGCGGCCAAAATATACTGTACCAGGCGGTCCCTGCGTGGCCGTAAATAGATTGGGGTCCTAGCCTGCTGGGCGACCAGGAATGAAACCACTTTCGCGTATTTCATCCAGCGCCATTCTTGCCCTCCTTTAAAAACATGCACTTCCCATCAGCACATTATGGGCCCAGATCCTATGCTCTCAAGATTGTAATCTGTGAGGGCTGGTGACAATAAAAGGGCGGTCATTTAAATTCTAAATTAAATAGTAAGGATTCCTTAGCTGCTCCTGGGATTTTTGAAATAAAATGAATTATTCGTGGTGTTAAGCCGTATTATTTGGCACACACTTCTTTACTGGGAGTAAAAATACGGGGTTCCCCCCCCCCAACTGGGGCCTTCCCCCACTGACAAATTTGTGTAAAGTTTTTTTTCCCTTGCCATGTTTTCACACTGCCTTAATTTGAACCAGATTAAATTGTGCAGTTAATAGTGGTAAAGTGGTATTTTTTTCTCCTTTATTCCTAGACCAATTAAATATAAACTTGAAGTGTGCAAAATCTGATAGGCTTTATCAGCTGTTATCTTGCAACAGGTTAGAAGCAGCATATTTAATGTTACTATAATTTTCTACTTAAGTCATGTAAAAGTTGGTCAGCAGTGGGGAATGGCATTTAACAAGGTGATGGTGCTGTGCATCCATTGTAAAGGCTGCCCAGGTGACAGTTGTAGGTGCAATGGTTGGATGATACTAGAAAGCACTATAAATTATTAGTGAGAAAATTAAAATTGCCTAAGATTACATTTTAATAGTTTCTATAGACTTCAGCTGTGTGTGCCTTTGAATCATTTTTAATCCCTCTTGACTGCCCAGGTAAATCTTGTCATTCATTGTCTGCTTCCTAGCCTTGTGAGAGGGGGACTGGCCCAAACTCACTCAGCTTGCTTTGGGCCAAAATAAGAATTTAGTGTTTCCCAATTTGTAGCCTGATGCCTTAATTGCTATATCAGACTGACTGCTGGACTTGCCTTGATGCTTTGAAGCAAAATTCCATCATATGGCAATCTAACCTCAGATGCTCACCCAATGATTTTAACAGCAGCCTTGTAAAGAAGAAAGTATCTCCCTAAT